>NW_019214366.1:0-92783 GCF_002532875.2 Varroa jacobsoni | reverse complement strand
AAGTAGCGAGCGACACGATTTAATTGTCCAACGCATTTATGACATATGTTCCCTATACTTTTCCATGTTCCTATGATACTATATTATAACGCCATATATAGCTAGTATGTCCCTAAAATCCAATAGCTACAGCAATGTCTACTGCGGCTTTTCATTGACCAATATCAGAATAGAAATATAAAAATGGTGTTAAAGTACTTCCGTTACACAGTTGAATTCGCTTTGTATTGGAGCAGTCTGCTATGCTAAGTAAGGGATCTGAAATGAAAACCCTCTAATTATCGACGGAACATTGGATATATGTACTATATTGTTAGTTTTAGTCCAGTATAAGTGCGTAATGCGCATAGATGCATCCGATATAATAAGATCAGTGAACGGGCCAACTACATGCAATGGTTGGTAGGCGGTGCTAGCATAACGTGAATGCCTCATCGGTAAATTTCGCCTTGTGCAGATTTCGTCTAACGCATTGGGTCTGCCGAACGTAAAAACCGTGAGAACTCTCTTAGTCAATGATCAGCCTTCTAGTATTCAGCATACAGCCAGCGATCGAGATAGTCTATAGGCCAACGGAATAAAGTCAATTTCCCCGGTTTGAGGGATTGGGTCGTAATTACATTGTATCATCCAAATACTATTTTACCACACCCATTTTCTTCACCCTAGAGTTTGTTTCTCACACTGTTATGAATTTACTCGCTTAAAACTTTCCAGACTCTGTTCTTGCCTCTTATAGTTGCCTATATAGTATAAATAGTAGACTAGAAAGTAAGTGTACTTTGTTTCTCTATGTACATATTGAAGAAATCGTTCGGTAGTCATCGATTATCAAAAGAGTTTCTAAAAACAGATTCAATCCTGGCTGCAAGTAATTCCTATTTAAGTTCTAAAGCGTTCGTTACTCTCACTCGTTTTTCTCAAGCTACATATGAGTACATAGTAGAACATTTAGAAATAGATTTGTTTGCTCTGCTCTCGAATCTGATAGTTATCGATACGTTTGAAGTGAAGACAAACCGGCTATGCTATCAGTCTACATATATATTCCACTAAGAACTTTTATCCAGTCAATTAAACGAATTTTTACCACAAGAAAAGAAAGGCTATAGTTTTTCTGCACGATTTTTTCTATGGCTCGCGCGCTGTCTAAGAACAACCACTCGTGGCATTCGTAGTCGAGCGGTTTCCGATAACGTTGTTTTTTTAGCTTCAATCAAGGACTCTTCAGGTAACACTCTAAGGAAAGCACACCTTCAATGCAGTGCAGACTCACCATTTCATTTAGTTAATGAAACGTTGCAGTTTTGGAGAGGTGCCGTGTAATCATAAGCATTGCATCGTAAGGTCCTATAGTAGAAGGAAACCGCTACCCAAAACTCAAAGTAACTTGATAAGGACGTGCCACCGTGCACGTAGACAATTGCAATACTTTCCTTCGCTTTCTATTTCATTCCCTGCACTGAAATTTATCGAATATCGAATGTGACCATCTCTATTTGTTGCTCTCGTAGACAATAATGAGAGAAAAATTCGGTCGAAGCCTATAATGTATTCAGAGAGTCACACACATTGGTGCGCAACGAGCCCATGCTTTCAAAGGAGGTAAAACAGGGCCACACAGTGAAATGGTCGCAAGGGTAAAATGGAAACACGTCCATATACCCATGTAAATGGTTTGATATAGAAACGTTTTCAGATATGGGTAGCCAAAGCGTTCGACTTGGAATACTTTGCACGTATATAAAAATCTGAGCACTTCATATATTGTTGTCCCACGGAATTGCATCACGTTCTCTGCATCATAAAAAAATATCTTTCAACGGCAAGAAAACGCAAACCTGTTCATATGAATAGAGAAACGTTCGGCGAAACAATTTTGAGACTGGAGCAATAAAAAAAAGTATCAACAAACAACAGTTGTTGATAAAACCCATATGGGTCGTAAACAACATCTGGGTCGAACGAGTGGATTTGTTTAAAAGTTGACTAATCACTATTGATCTCCAGCAAGGTATCGAGTAAAACATGGGAGATGTTTAGGTAAAACAACGTCCAGCAGTGAAGGAAATAGAATAGGTACCTATTTTTTGAGTGAATTGAACGAAAATGAAAACAAAAGTATTGAAGGATAGTCAGGGATAGCGAATCTGATAGATAGCCAATCGGGGCTGCTGGAAGAAGGTAGGCAGTAATATACATTATTTTTTTTTATTTTCAACGCTACAATCTCCGGCTCCATTTTCATATCAAAACCGTAAAGCCAATTGTTGCAAATGGGCAATTAAACTATTCGAGTATTTTGCTAGCCGTTGCTTTGGTTTTGACAACGTTCCAGTTGAAGTTCTTCTACGTAGAGGAGCTTCAGGTGCCATTCTACGAGCGCCTTTGCTATGTGGTAGCAGATTCCTTACATTATATGCATTATCTTACCTAGAATGAATGAGCAAAATGCATGGAGTCTTCAAGTTCTCTTACAAAGTAAAATCTTAGGGACCATAGAGTCAGGTTCTTAGTGGGCTTTGAGAAAAAGTTAAAACATTAAATCGGTTTCATATGATCCAGCAATAAATAGTTTTACCCGAGAGTGCCCTTTAGTGCTGCACCGTTGCACGTGTTTATTAATTTCAATAGATTGCATTGCCCCATTTACTTCACAAAAGTGAAGAAGGGGCCGTTTTGCATCACTCGAAGTCCCGAACGATTCAGTACAGTTACAACAGGGCAAAACACGAGTCATAATATTGTTAATGATCTATGCTATCAGACTATCGAATTTCTATACGAAAGGCCCTAGTGAGAAGTGGAGACCCCGATGCCCTCAGATTGATATAAGAGACGAATGCATAAGTAAGGCACTTATGCATCACAAGAGCCAGCGGTCGCCATCACCGTCGCATTATATTATTCAGAAAGGGCAAATAATGATAACCATCAGGTTACCTAGTGTCCTACACGACTTCCAGACAAGCCATTTCTCAACACACCTTGATGTTCGCTAAAATCTGTATAGCCTCTCATGCTTCTCGTGTCTTCTTTTTGGCTGCAAATATCCTGTATTTCTCGTGGCGCGTTATCTACTTACTTGGCTTAGATTAAATGAAGTTTGCGCCGACTTTTAGGAGCAGTCATCGTGAAGCGGAAAATCAGGATAGCTAAACGTCCTCAACAAATACGAGAAGCCGATTATTTTAGAGGAATCTGATGGGGTTTGTTGAACCGTAAGCGGCCACCAAGACGACGACGCGCTACGCCAGTATCTGCTACCCGCTGTATCGGCGCCCTTACTATTAATATGAGGCCAGTGTGTTAATTAATACGTGTAAGCGTCGCGCATGTGAGTTGGGTCGGAAGTCTCTTTAGCGAAGAAGGCAACAGAGGGAAGAGGAAAGGATTCCCGAGAAGGGAATAGGATAAGCAGGAACGTAGGGGAGAAGGGTGGGCTTTTCGAGGTCCGACTAAGGTCAGGTTCACTCCCTTAGCTGTCTTCAGTTCTTTTACCTTCTGCTCATCGGAATTGCCTCAGGAGGTTCGTATGATTAAAGTCACTTTGTCTGGCCAAAGGTCCCTCAAAAAGGCATCGATGGCAGCTGGTTTCGATGTATCGAATCTCGTGGCTGACAGCCGCTTGTCCTTCCTGCCCGTGGCCTTCTCGAGAGGGTGGCTATTAAAAGTGGACGTAGTCGGAACAATAATCAAAAGTGAGCGGGCCATAGGCAGCGAAGCTGGAGCGGACAACCCTCTGGAGGCGAAAGCCCATTGCCATCTCTGTTCTAACATCCGCCGTCGCTGCTATTCCCTAACTGGACCGCGTTGTTGTTGGCCACTGGTTCGAATTTGTCTCGCTTTGAAGAGGTGCCCAGGGCATTAAACCAGATCAAATCAAGTCTATGTAAGTTAGGACTGTCGTCCAGCTACACCGAAAATCATTCACGGATCTTAGCTAGCTCAGGAATCTTCTCGAAGTCCCTCGCATAGATTGCATCGACAGATTTTTGTGGACTGGTTTGTATTTTACTGAAACAGATTGGGGAACGAGGTGGAGAGACCTACTTACAGTACGCATGCGTACCAAACCGCAAAGAGTATGCTATCAAGCCCGGCTATATGAACCCTTTTCTGTTGATAGTTTCTTGCGCACATGGTGAGTTCATGTAAATGCCGGGCTCCAAAAAGCAAAATATTTCAGAGTAAAATTATGGATTTATTTGTCCTCTGTTCGTCAAAAGGACTGAGCTGAGTTGACTTGCATACGAACAATAGAATTTATACTGAAAGAATAATAATAGAGTAGGTTGATTTTGCTATATACAAAAAATGCAGATACTGATAGAAATTAGAGTATTTCACTAGGATTGCTAGAGTTATCGTCAAACCCTTGAACGGATTCATTAGGGAAAATGCTTTACACGACGTCGTAAGGCAATTTTTTGTGACCGATTACTTAATTTCAGCGAACCTCACATAGATCCTATCATGAAAAAAAGATGTTATAAACGAAATATTATGCAAACCATACTTACCAAACAAATGACCTGTGTCTTTGCTTTTTACATGATGAAACAATCAATATCTAATTTGGTTGGTCATTTTTGTGACCTGTCTGTAAACTGTAAGTGACCCTTTTTTCTAAATTATGATTTAGCTTTTAATGTTTTCGGTTATTTCTATATTGAAAACTAACATTTTCGGAAACATATCCTCAGTTTAGTATCAACGACAGCTCCGTTTAAAAATCTAGCTCGGGTAGACCTTGCCGTACTTAACTGGGCTTTCTTTAGCAGTCTTGTGAAACCGCGTAGTAACCACAAGCCATGTGTTTATCAAATTACAATCATCTAACTAACTTTACTTCGACTTTAGGCAATTCTTCCGTAAAGTTAAAGATCTTTTTAGTTCACGAGAGAGGTAGCGACTGCCCCCTCTCATTTTACGTAATCCTGTAGTCGTTTTATAGTCTCAAGAGCATGCGTGCCCAAAACGTACTATCTACTCAAGTGTAACACCACTACAAAATCAAAGGACTTCGAAGATGAAAGGTGAACTCGAGTTGAGAGTGAGCTTCAGTAAACAAAAAGTAGGACAAGGATTAGATCAGAGAGTTGATAACCTAACCTATTTAACTCGAGTGAGGTCTATATATAGAGTATAAGAAAAGAAATACCTTGTTCCTTGCTCTTTGAGCTGACTTTTTTGTGCAGCTGTGCCGCAGCCATGCTAACCAATATTTTCCCAGGCCACGATGGAAGCTTGCCTCCGAGAGTCAAATGCCATTGACACGTGTCCTTTTTCTCGCTCTCTCTGCTACTCGCTATGGCTTCCTTTTCTGAACAAGGTGGACTGAGCTTCTGGTCTTACTGTCTTTTGCCAGGTGCTTGACTACCCCGCCTTTTTTCGCTAACCTTGGAGGGTCTTCCGGACGACGATTAATGGTTACTTCAAGGCCTCAACGGCGGAACGATGAGCTAAGCTGACGGGATTTCGTTTCCTTTTTCGCTCTCTCGCTTTCTCGCTGACTTGCTCACGCTTCTGTCATCTGTTGACTCTCCCTTTCTCCTCCTTCTTAGCTGTCTGGCCGGGTTTACCCCTTAATCAACCTTCGCTTTACGTCTTCACACCTCTACTCCGACCTACTTCCCCTTAACAGCCTTTGCTGGCTGCTACTGCTGGTAATATTTCTATAAAAGGATGTGAGCTCGAACCATACACGCAGGCCATAGTGCTAACACAGGCCATAGCTAACTTTGGAACGCCACTTTCCCCTCTACGGTATTTTTTGCTAACAGAGATAACTAACAAGTAACAGCGAAAACCAAGGAAGATTTTTTAGTGACCAGTATGATTTTATGAGAAGAATTATCAAGGGTAGTTTTTGAGCCCGTAGAATCCAACTTACGTATTTGTCAGAACCGAGAACGTAATTTTTTCAAAATGAAATGCGATAGCAGCATGCATTCGTATGACTTCGTAGCTCTCCGGCACATTATGAAGACATTGTAGCTTTAAGAAACAATATTGGACTTCAAAAAATTGTAGAAAAACCAAGTACAGGAATGTATCATTTATGAAATTAGCAATGGAATTTGATGAGATATACTTGTAAAGTTATCGCTTCGAAGTCCACATAGGCGATTTAATTGATGGCACCCCCTCAGAAGTGCTGAAAAAATTGCCGTAGTTGTCTGATTCCGTACTGTATTATACTCACACGAATCGGGTGGCCTGAAAAGGCAGGTCCAGGAGAATTCCAAAGAAACTAATACTTAATAATTTCGACATGGTGAAAAACACTTCTAAATACTAGCAAGCATCGACAGGTACGGGCATAGACCGGTTAGATGAATCTCCGGTTCAACCATTTGACTACATTAGATTATAGATGTATAGTCACCAAGATAAGCTTGGTGACTATACATCTATAACCATGTGTCAAAATCTGTGGGAAGCGACTGCGGCAACATGAGCGTAGAACTAGTCTTTCCTGAAAAGAATGCCTTGTAATTTAGGTTATTGTCCTTTAGTAACCACCGCCTTTCATAGTCGTGTCTTGAGCCCCATAGAAGGTGTTGTTGTGCGTGTTGCAGGCAGGGTTGCCTAAGATATTTTGTGGATCAAAGGAGCTAGCGCGCCCAATTCGATGAGGCGTAAGCTATTACGGATCGCTCGATCAGCAGCCAGGGGGAGTGTCGATAGCTATCCCTCTAGCAATCTTCGACTAAAGTGAGTAGAAATTTAATCTTCGCATCATAAAGAAGGCTTGTACTATTTAAACTTCTCTTTACGGCAACACTGACTTATGTACGTTCGTAACGGCGCCTTTCGGACGGCTCTAATATTTAGCGCGCAGTGGTTGCGTAGTGAATGTTGTCATGGGCAAACGCCACACGACCGGCTGCACAACGGGAGCTTTTTCGGTTTTTGTCATTGTCTATCTTCTCGCCCACGAATATGTACGTTCTGTTCCCCTGCGAATGGATAATAATTACAGAATAATCATGGTCTTTATACAATTTCTAGAACTGCGACTATGAAACGGTCACCTAGCGCTCGGATCTTACTTCCGCTAGACAAACATGGTGACAATATAGAATCAGTTCTTAAAAAACAAAGTACCACATTAATAGACAAGCAGGTAGAAGACGATAGGGCGAACAATACAGTTGCTAAAAACGATGACGTTGGTCATAATAGGTCACGTGGAGAAAATCGCGACGAGAGTAAACTCTAATGTTTAAAATAGCTCAGCTTACTACTTCAAGCCGCAAGACAAGCTAGCCGCCTGTCACCTAACTCACCAAGTATACAATGCAGGGACATAAAACGTAGCATAATAGAGTTCCCTTGATTACAATCTAGCAATTTCCTGCAATACGAAAAAGAGGGCCGGGGACTGCACACTTGGAAAAAGCTGACCTAGCGCCATTGGGACTGTTTCTGGCGACGGCCGGTGACTTGGAGAATAAGCAGATGGAGTGCGGTGGTCCAGGCTAGGAAGTTGTTATGTATTGCGACAAAGTGAACGACCATAGGAGCGAGTTTTACGGCCTGGGAAATAATTAATAAGTATGTGCATAGAAAAAGGTGTATCCCTTTAGAGGTAGTATAACTGTCACAAATTTCGAAGTAACGTTTGCTACTCAAGAGCGCTACGAAATATGTACGCAAACGACAATACGTTTAATATATATTAAGCTGTCTTTTACGTTATCAACGTTAATCGAAACGGGGAAGAGGGCTCTAGGATGGTAATCGTTACCATCGATATTATCTGAATCACTGCAGTAGACCATTCATTATTAAGTTTTAACATCTAAACTGGTCTGAGTTTTACTTAGCACATTAAATAAATATTCTTCTCGAAACGTGTTCGAGAACGTCCCCATGAAGTTCAACTAACAACGTTTCGAAACGCTCTATACGTACGTAGCAACTACACCGTGATATGGCTGTATACCTAATGTTCCTTTACATGATAACGCAACGTCTTATTACGGTTGGTAACCTAAACCGGAGGTGGCAACGATATCAACAAGCGTAAATCTGTCATCGAGAAACAGGATAGCTTTTACGCGTTGCCATTCTTGTTCTACGAAGTTATTCGGAGCATAATTTCGTCCCCTTTGTTTCTTTCCCTTTTTCCGCTTCCGTATTCAGTATAGGATCCGTTACGAGGACACTGCTGGGGGCTTTTTTGATCTTTATGTATGTGACACAAGCGTTCTATTTGCTGCTCTCTGCATAATATTGATTATTTGTAAAAATTGCCAAAATAATGTAGATCCAGGTGACTAAATTGTCCAGTTATCTATTGTCGTGTAAAAATAGGACAAGGTATCAGATAATCTTCCAATTAAGTAATGTCATAGAGTCGATAAGGTATTGACAAATAGCTTGGAAAAACGATTCACCATTTCCTGCTCACTTAATTCAGATAGAGCTTAGGCATGATGGCCTTCAGGACCGGCGTCCCTCAATCGAGTCATTCTGCCATCCACCTTTTACCCTTTTTCTCTGTTCCCCATCTCCTGGTAGATAATTGATGCAGTACTAGCTTTTTAGTAGCGAGCCGAGCAATTGATTATTTCAGTTGAGTTCCTTCCTCTTGTTTACGGGTCTGCTCGTAAGGTCCCTGCACGTACTGCCGATGTTACAGTTACTATTAAAGATCCCATTTCCAACTAGAATAGACAGAAATACAGATCATTTAGCTATTACTCCAACATTTAATCAAATCTTTGTCTTAATATTTAACCAAACTTAAATGAGAAGACTTCAAGTTCATAAAAGTGATGAAGTCGCACATAAGTACAATGTCTTTGTATGGGAACGTCTACCAATTTATCTAGATTTCTACTTGTGACTTAGTTGGCGATCTAGGTGTGATACATTTTGCCTAGAGCCGCTCAACTCAGTACCCGGCTGTGTACTGTATACGATCGATCATGAACCAACTGTTCTCTGCAGAGAAAGAAAGTCGCGCTTCCCACACTCGTCATCAACCAAGTCCTGCTAATCAACTCGAAAGCTCGCTGAGTGACGTTTAACAATAGCGAACTAACCGAGATAGAAACTACACGTCTATACGGGAAACGTTGTTTGTGATATAGGCGAGATGCAACACTGGTCCAAAAATTTCTAAGTAGGCCCAACTGTGGTTTTTAGAAGTTCTGCTTTCCTTCTAAACACGAGCTTCAGTTATTTTCTCAAGCCCTTAATGGCCACCATGAGACAAGTAACGATGAGAAATTGCTCACACAGTCACGTACGAGGGAAGTAATCAGCAGCAAGGTATAAGTCAGGATATTAATCAGATAGGTTTCATCGATCAGTGTATAATCGCAAATTTGATGGATGCAGGGCAATTGAGGTGCGAAAGTGTCAGGAACAGATAACGCGAGTTGGCATATCATCATGCATGCGGTCAGTCAAGCTAATAGGCTCGATTAATATACAAGTGTCGTACATGTTGGCGAATTACAGGATCGGAATCATGCACCTCAATTTGTAGGCAGATCGATGCCAATAACCGCTGGAAAGATCACATACTTGGCAAAAGAATACACATGACCTACGTTTCCATTACTTATTCGGTTTAGTATAAGTTCATAGAACGTGTTCTTCGACAGGCTGCTACTGTGAACATATTGTTTATGTGTATAATATGTTATCACGTTATTACTAGCGAACGGTTTTTTGGCAACTTACAGCTCGAACTTCCCATTGCCAGCTCCACTAATTAGTACAAAACACACTGCAAAATACAGCGCATGGTTGTATTAATTCTACACACACTTTGAGGTCAATTATCTTTTTAATTAACAACTGTTTACGCGTGATAAAATATTAAAATTGGCTTATGCGAAAAGCAAAAAGCGCCCCTTAGATGTCCTGTACTTCCAGCTTTACTGCGCAAACCACCAAATTGTATTGCCCCTAAGAAGTCCACGGGGGGTTGTTGCCGCAAAAACCACAAAAGGAGTCAGCGAAGATCTAGTCGAGTCTTGACGCGATTGAAATGGTGAAAAACCGTAAATATGATAGGAAAAACTATTAAAGAACGTACTAATAATCTCGAAATTAATCTGTGTGTCAGACTTTTATATCTTTTACAACCAT
This sequence comes from Varroa jacobsoni, assembly GCF_002532875.2. Lineage (NCBI taxonomy): Eukaryota > Metazoa > Arthropoda > Arachnida > Mesostigmata > Varroidae > Varroa > Varroa jacobsoni. The sequence continues at coordinate 82,667 of NW_019214366.1, read as the reverse complement.
CGAATTTACCACCATTCTAAAAGCAGCGAATACTATCAATGTGGTCCGTTGAGCCAAGACTTTCTGGACGGAATTGATGCAAACATCCGATTCCGGATAATCAACACCATGGAATTTTTGCTATTTACTTTGTCAAGATATAAAAATAACCCAAAGCAAAACAGAACGTATAAAGGGTATTCTTTTAAATTGACTTAACGGATCGATATCTTTTATAGGTAGATTGTTTCGAATTGTGGTAGGTAGCTGGTAGTCGGAATCATGCTTTCGCATTTGATGCCTATGATATAGAAGTGTTTGCAACATTCTATTTGCTTTAGATCTAAGAGGCTAGGCACACATCTAATAAACTTATTAAATGGGACGACTTTTTGCTTAGAATGCCACAATAGACAGACTCGAGGTCTATAAATGCGAGGCTGAATAATTAAGTATTTGTACATATATGCGGATCAAGGAATCTGTAGTAAAAGGAATCTTAACCTATTATTATTATTGATTGTAATAATGAGCTGATAATTGCTAGATACTTTGATTTAGATAAATCAGTAGAAGAATATCAAGGTCGCAGCATAAAGCTAAAAAGAATTGCGGTATAAGTGTCTCGGTAAGATAGTCGGAGTTATTGAAAGATCACGGATATTGACTCTGCGCGAAAGAGTCTTTTAAAAGTATCGAGGAACAGTTCGTATAACCTATAAACGGCACTTGGTGCTGTTAGAGGGAAATTTATTCTTTCGGCAGAGCGTTTATTCAACCTAGTAGCTATTTATGCTTGTGGCCTTTATATATATAACGTATAAAAATAGCAAGTGAGGTGCTGCCAACATAGGGGAAAAAGCTCGCCTCCATGATAAGAAAAATTGGGTTCAGAATTGTATCCTGACTAACACATACAATGAAGACGGCCACAGTTGTATACCCGGCCGCCATGTTAACTTTGAAATATGGACCTTATAGACAGCTACGCAATTAGCAGAAGCCCACATCGAAGTATGCTGTAGTCAAGACAGTAGAACGCCTTAGCAACATTAGAGGATATATTGACCGTTGCGCTGTCACCCACCATAAAAAACCTGGAACCAAAAGCATGGACTACGGGCTCATCCATGCTGAGCAGCCTAAATGAAATGCGTAACCAAAGCAGCAAATAAAATAATAGAGCCAATGCACTCAGAAGGATGTATTTCTTAAAATACAGAGAAAGGAACGGACGCTAAGACGTTATCGCAGATCGACGATTAGACTTATAAACGTTTTTTAGCCGCTTAATTTTATCAATAAAAGCTATAATTTAAATTGATACGAGAAAGTGCAGGTGGAAATGGATGAGATAAACTCAATCATTAGGGCCAAGTAGCGAATAAAAAATAGAACAAAGCCTTTTGTAGTGTTCGTTAGTAACTTTCCGTTCGTTTGTACTAGGCATCAAAAGGTACAAGAAGAACGAAATTCACATATATGGCGTTGGTGTTATCATTAGGTAAAAGATGCTAGACCTGCTAGCGCCAGAATCTAGATGTTTGGCAAGGCACCTTACAGTGTCAGAAATGGCGGTGACGTACTTATTTCAATCATTACTTTTACAAAAGAAAAAGGGAAAGGGTTTCGTTTTGCTAAAAATTTGAGGTAAGAGGTCAGGCGTTAGCAAGAGAATTGCGAACTGCTTTAAAGTTGTTTGACTGGACGCTGAACAACTTATAGTTCCATAAGCAAAGGTTCTGGTTGGGGAATAATTCCGGAGGCTTGGCTAGATTGTCTATGCTCAGAGATCCATCATACTTACCAGAAAGAGCATGAGACATCACTATGTCTAGTGGAATCTGCTATACTGCTCGCTGGTGGATAAATCTGCAATGATTGTGACTTCAGTCAATCTAAAGCAAACATAAGTGCCTTTTTTTCTCCAAAATGAAACGCGAAAAATTGGAGTCAGAACCTTTCTAGTATACATTTGTTCATTCGTTTAATATGAAATACGCGAAACCCTATATGCTACTTCAAGTGCCATTATTTCGCCGCGCTTTGTTTTAAAGCGTTTAACCAGCGACAGAGCCTTAGGTTCTATTCCGTATATAGCGAATGCCCCAGAATCTGGATCACGAGGTTACGGGGTTGTCAATAAGAAGGCCCACGGCATAGCTGGGTTCACTTTAATCGTCCTTCAAGACCCGCGAGGAGCAGGTCCACGCCGTCGAGTGCGAGCCCAACGTCGTGTCGTCTCGTCAAGTGACACAAAACGCAAATAATAGTAATAGTACAAGGGAAAAAAGGGAAGGAAAACCGAAAAGCTGAAGAAAGGCGTCCGCGTATCGCAGCCACGACTGTAGCAGTGGCACAGCTCCGTAACACGGACGCGACAACGCTGTAGGGGTTGAATCACATTTCTGTTATAGTTGTACGCCCAGCACGAAGGCCGCCCAAAAAAATGGCAAGTGGGGACAGCAAAGAAAATCAATTTTCCATGCGTACGTTCTGTTTGTCTATGCTACGAAGATTAGCAGGAAATGAGGGAAAACCATTTTTCGCTTTCCGTCTACAGAAGTAACACTGATGCAAAATACAATGATTCTAGAAGAGATAAAAGGAATAACTCAGTTGATAGGGAAAAAGGAGTGCCAATTTTATTGTTAGTCGCTTCGATTCTTGGCTTAGTCATGCACGAATTTTTTCCGTGCTCTATTCATATTTGAAAATACAACAATCAATAGTACACCGTGATGCCCTGAGAATAGTAAGAGTTTGAATATGCAGATACGAGCTGTTAAGCGCACGAATATCTCTCTACGAATGTAGCAACGATAAGACCTCAGGAAACCGCTCATTTTCCACACAGGGGGACGCACCAAAACGATTCATATGAGGTTCTCCTATCAAACAAGCGCCTTTTTAGCATTAAAGAAGTACGAGCGACGCTCCGATTTCTTCAAGAGAGGTCATTAAGCAGAAATTTGGCACAGAGTTTGCTTTAAGGTAAGCGCGAAAAGATCTGAATCGGCTCATTGAAGTGATGATACGAAAAAAAGATGCCAACAACACGGAGTCTAAAATCATCTGTTGAAGAATAAGGCATCTGTAAACAGAGTTCTACAACAAACATTTTGAAACATTTCTTGACATTAGCCAAGTTATCGAGCCTCGAAAGGAGTCAACTTACATCTCGAAGGTCGTTCGCATAAGCGTTACGATGCGGTCTTACTCAAGGCGAATCGTACACGTCAAAAAAGAATGGACCATGCTTTAGGTAACTAGTTTGGTGACTCTAGCTGAAAATGAGAGCAAAATATATGATTTATACTGTTCAGTGATTTTTTTTATTAGGACTGCCAACCAGCACTGGATCACTGAATTTTATCGAAACTCCAAGAATATGCCTACCCTCCTGGACTCTCCTTTTGATGAGTCGATTAACAAAATTCTTCTAGCAAGTATTTTCTAAGTCTATCTCGCTGACGAGCTGAGACAGTAAGTTATAAATCAAATCTGTCCGTGCTTAAAAAAAAGGTAAATAGTTAAACCATCGATCAAAGCAAAATTATGAAGATAGTATTATAGTGATAATACAGCCATTGCAATAATAATAGCGAAGCAGATGTCGCAGCGGCTAGTGAATGGAAACGCTTGACAACCGTTTTTACGTAGTTGTTTTAAAAAACTGCTAAAATTTTGCAAAATACTTGAACAAAAAATTACGATTGTTGCCCTAAGACGATGTTTGAGTTAATTACGTGAAACCGTTTGATTGCCTTCGTCACAGCCGAAAGCTGAATGAAATATATATATATTTTTCATTGCCGCATAGCCTGTAAAGTAGGACCGCATACAGACTGCGGGTCAGTTGTTTTTTTTTTTAGCTAGTAGTTGCACACATTAAGTTTTAAGTGTTGACGAAGTATATGGTAATTCCCCCTTGGGTCTCTTTCTTTTCTTATTGAAAAACGATCGATATTTACTGAGAACAAAGCTAACTAGCATCTTCATTTATTTCTTTATCGACCTATTGAACTATGGTAATTGGCTGCTTACACACCGGCAGGGTGCCGTCGTTACGTAGTTTTACGCTTTAATGTTTCCTACCGATTCTCATCTTTGTTTTAGCTTCCTGTTCGTCCCTTACCACCACCGCGTCCTCCTCCTGCCTCTTTTTTTTCTATTTTCGCAGACCCTTCAGGCTCCGTCTTCTCTTAGTTTTCGGCCTACTCATCCACATGCAGCAGTTCTCGCCCGTCTTTTCCTTCTCATGTATACGTTAACTTTATTGTTGTGTATTTATCTACTTTATACCCGGCTACGTACATAGCCCTTTTGTTTGTTTTCTAAAGCTAGTATGATTAGCGAGTTTACCTTTTCAGTATAGCAACCCGTTCGCCGTTTTAGTATACGATACAATGAAACCTTTCATTTTATCATTGTGTCCCAATAGAGGAGATTTAACTTTACAATAGTTTATGTGCAATCCAAATATAATCTGAACATTAAATATGAACGGAAGAAAAAAGAGCGCTGTAATTGCAAGCTCAGTCTGCAATATTATTAGTTTTTTAGCTCCACTTGCCTTGACGTAGATACGGCCAACCGCAGCCATTATCAAGGCATAGTGGCTGCATGCGCACATTTATGCATCTTCACTCTTCGTTAACCACGTGCTGAAATGATCATCACGATGAGCCCTTGCAGGCGATCACGACCCGTGATAGAAAACACGCCCTTTATTCTGTTGAGGTTGCAACGATTACCTTTTCCCCTCCATCAATATTTTTTTTTCGCAGAGCTTCCATTATGCTTCTCTCCGTCGGTGTTTTAAGCTTTAGGGGATACGACAGTTGATGGAACACATTTCTGGCCTTCTGAAGTCGCATAGCGTACGCGTGTCTGATGACATGCCTCACGCATATTACTTTAATGTGAAACGTGACAAACGTCCCTCAACAATAATATGTCTAAGCAGTCTCAATTACTGCTGCCTGCTAGTATATTGTTGCAATAATATTTATAAATAATGCCGCCATTATAAATGAGCTATCGAGTAGTTTATAATACACTTAATTTCCCAGTTGGATTATTCTAGTACTAAACCTAGAAACGTCACGCACAATCCGATTATATTGCACTACTTCGGATATCAATGCAGTGCTCGCTCCGAGAAACCTGTTATTGTCAATCAGATACCAGATTATAACACCAAATCCAGACGACATGGCAACAATAGTCCAAAAGTGGCCGTGCATTATCCTTGACTTATTCATTACACCTGGTAATGCCTTGCTGTTTGTATGATACTAATAGAACTATTTTCTGAACCGATCAATTATACCTAAAAGTGAGTACGTTCAGTAATGACGCTAGGCACCGTACGATCGAACTTGCGGATCAAGAACAATTTCGAAAACCAAATCCTAACACAGTGCAATTGCGATTTACTAAATCTACACTTCCCATACGCTTTACTACATCCATCCTACCCTAAAAGCTAAAACCTCTTGCCTTCCAGTAAGTGTCTCGTTTTCATTATTTAAAATAGGGAGTAGTGTTCGAAGTAAGTGATACTAATTCTACAAGTATGTGCAAAAACGAATTGGCATTAAAATGTCAGTATATATATATATAACACTGGGGCATAAGTAATTTTTCTCACCCGAAAAGAACGGGACGTTTCACTCGAATTCTGGTAACTAATGAATTTTTTCTGCATACGCCGAAGTCGTTACGGCCTTCTCTCATTAGCCAATCAATTCTCTCTCGCCAGAAATTGTTATGTCCCGTGTGAAAAAATTTGTCTAACCAGGCTTAGAAGTCCTCTCTATAATTAGATCTGTGAGTTCGAATTTTGTTTGCGAATGATCGGAAAAGGTAAGGATTTATCTAAGCGAAATTTGCATGATATGGCAAATGCAAAAAATCTTTCCTTCTAACTCTTTTAGAGCTGCATCCGCAACGTGACATTGTTGTGAAGGAAGAATGACTTCGTCCTACTTATTGAGCCTTTTCTATTGGATAGACCCGTTCACTTTGTATACCTAAACTATATACAGATCCTTGTTGACCGCCTCATTTTTTTTAGGTACACACACACACACACAAATCATTCTTCTTTTTTTTTCGGAATGAGATCTGGTCTAGGCTGTAAGTTATTTTCAAAGGTCACCCATTCCTTTCCTTCTATCGACATGAAGACCGGTAGCAGTTCCGTATAAAAATCCGTTACTATAACTGCTTGTTGTTTAGTTCCAGGCAATGGAAAATTGTGTTTGTTCGCAATGCCCACTTAATTAATGGTAGACCCAGAACTGCAGATTTTTGCTTAAACCCTATATAGATCTGCGGTGCGATAGTCATATGGCTACAATTAACTTGCTCACCTGTTCCACAAATTGTTTACCGGCAATCTTTTCTCGAAGACATTTTCAATTAGTCCTCATTGACCTGAGAGAAGCGGCCTAAGCAGAATGTATGCTTCAAACCATAGGTGCTATCACTGAGTCAGTTTGGTAGCGGTTTTTTGACAAGATGCGAGATAAATTACGTCTTGGAAATGTAGCTGTTTTTTCCGTCCGGAACAGCCATCTTTGTGGACTGAATTAAACATAGCGTTTTGTCTATTGTACAATTGAATTGTAAAATGCTTACAAAAAAGAAAGAGTATACATATAGAAGTAAGTGAATGCTGACAACATGTAAGTAGAAACGGAAAAACAAACGGAAGTAACTTATGGCCGAATCGTAAATGTATATATAGTTAGCCTAACTTGAAATCGTTACAATGAAAAATTAATACCTGGAAAAAAACTTATTCTCATTTCTAAAATTGGAATTTCTAGGACATCAATAGGGCTCGCTGGCTGGTGACATTGCGCAATATGTCGAGCTGCGTTTGTCCAATACCTGGCACAAACGTTTCACCTGAACAACTTTGAACAAAGGGAAGTTTTTTTTTTCTCTCATAGATCTTTAAAGTTAGTAAATGCCAATCTAGAGCGAACGTGTAATGAAAGTGTGAATTATTTATAGATGCTAGGCGTGCTACTGCTGCGTCAGTTTAGGGTATTTATGCCAAAAAAAAAGAAAAGATATTGCTAAGCCTGTTAAGCGATGTCACTTCTTGGTGACTATGGCCTAACCCATTAAAACGAGCCATTGCAGCAGTCGAGATAAAACGCCGAGCGACACGATGAAAACTGTCCCAAGGTTTCTGGACCTGCAGCACCAGTGAGTGAAGGCAAATAAATCGAAGTGGAGTGAGCGCTCGGACGGCCTTCTTGACGTATTTGCATGCAAATGAATAGACTGACACAAACATGCTGTTTCTAGCCGTATTGAAGAGTCAGCTGAATGAAAGTGCTGATACTTCACTGCAAGACAGGATGGACTATTCTCCTTGAGTTTTTTTACAGCAACTCACAGGTGTAAAAAAAAGTTATAACTTCGTCCATCAAATGTCGGTAATAATAATTAATTTATTTTTCAAGGTTTCTCTAAATATATAATTGTAATAAATATGTGATGATGGTGAGAACAATAGTAACTACACATGGATAGCAAGGATAGCAAGGCTATTCCATTATGATATGCATAACAAGCTAGATAACAACGAGCTTTCGTCGGGGCCTGGATGAGTGAGGTAACTGTGCGATGTTTGTGCGTTCAGAGAGACGAGCGAGTGGAGGACGACGACCAATATAGAACTCTGCGTTGGATCTGGGGATGAGCTTAGAACAAAGCACGCCGTCCTGTCAGAGACAGTTTTATAAAAATACACAGTGCCTGCCCTGCTGTGGACGCTTTGTATTAGCCCAGCCCACTGAACTGGCCTTTCCCTCCTATTGCCAATCCAGGCTGACGACTCAATCAACTAAACAGAGAGTGCGGTACTGGGAATATTTTCGAATGCGATATAAGCTGGTAGGGTAGTAGCAAACAACATCACTATCGAATTTCATTCTCGGATCGTTGGCTACGTTCTGTACATGTCAACAGTCACATCATGCAATATCAGCCAGATTAATAGGCGATTACAGTATGACCCTCTGCATTGAAAATGGGCTCTCATCATTTCTAGCCTGTGCCAGCCAACATATGTAGGCGATAGACACTGTCTAAATTTCTCGACGGCTTATGAAAAATGAAGCCAGACCTATAGAGCGCCAATCGATAAGTGATTTCAGTTTTTACCACTTTGTTTCCTTTGCTTTCAAGGCCAAGACCTGAATTGAGCTAGAGAAATGACCAAAACATTGGCAGTAGGTAACTGCAGAAGACCGTGCGCCAGCTTCAAGCTCTGCTAGATACATGCAACACTGAAATATGGCGACTAAATTAATCTGCTTCATTATCTCGGATTTTCCTTAATTGTTTGCATTCGTAGCCACAAATTATACGTTAACGGCAATTCTGCTTATGAGAACGTCTCTTAGGGATTCTACATCATTAACTATATGTTTCTACTAATGATGTCTGTACTGTAATGTTTAATGGCTTAGTTAATGCGTGAGACGCCCACTATACTATTTCTTTTAATTCAATTTTTCTATTTTCTTTCCTTTCCTTGTGCGTAGTAGCAAGTTTCTTATAGAATCGTTCGTTCACGCCTCGTCTGTGCAGCATCGTTTGCTTGAACTTGGTGGTCGCAGTTCAGCTGACCTTGAAGTAACGTCTTAACGAACCATAATGGAAAACGCAAGTCAAACGCCTTGAAACACATATATACAGCGGCTCTCGTAAAGAGTAGAAGCCTCCTAGGCGCTTACAGATTGTGCCAGTCTGCACTACTCATCGTTGACTCGTCATGACCTGATGATATACGGCAGCAGCGGTAGCGGTGGCGCCCCGCTCAAACTTTCAACTACAGCTGTTTCGATCGTCCGAACCTAGTTCTTTCCTGTGTGCCTGTCTGGCCGAAATGACGCGACGAAGCTTTGTTTTGCCTTGGGTTGCTTAGCCTGGCGCGCTTACTTAGTAGCGCTGGCTTAGAGCTGGCGACTACAGTAACAGTAGCATATTTTGCCTGAATGTGCTGCATTCCGTCACTACGTTTTTTCTTCGTCCTGTTATTATGGTATGTTATTGCTTTTGTCGTCACCGCAGCTATACATGCGAACTTCCTCGTACAGCTGCCATGGCTTTTGGCTATTTCTTTTTTGACAGAGACAGAAGCAAGAGAAAGTTTACATGAGAGAAGGAAAGAAGAAGGACGCGGAGGAGGACGAGAGAGACAGGCAGGTAGCATCGGACGAGGTCATCAGGAAGGCACTCAGAATCAGGAAGGTCCTCCTCGAATGTTTGTGTAGATACCGGTAGGCGGACAGATAGACAGACGACAAGGCGGGCAGACAGACACAAGTTGGCAAGGCCTTGGGCATTCGGCTCGCACCATAGAGGCCAACGCATAAACCACCAGTCGAGAAGAGCTTAGTTTGGCTCAAAGCTTAAAGACGATAACCGGAGTAAAACGATGACGGCCCAAACGAAGAGGACGCTGTTGGCAACAGCGCGGACTACCGCTCAAGACTGTAACTTGACCCTCTCATCGTCTTTTTTTCGTTATCTCTTAGAAGACAGAGAAATTTCCCGCGAAACATTAAAAAAAAAGGTCAAATTCTCGTGTCGCATTTGGCACTGCATACAATTCAGACTGAATAATCGTGCGCAAAAAAATGCCAACATGGTTTATAATGGGTGCGTGACAACAATACGCGTGTGTCCTGACTTATCACCAGGACACACGCGAGCTTGTCAGCTTGTTTCTTGATGATGGTGACGATTGTCGACAACAGTAACAACAACGAACAAAAAGGCAGAGAAAAAGAGAGCCAAAATAGATCGTCTGGTCCTTACAACAGCCATCTTCTGCCTTGTGTGCCTGCCTGCCTGCCTGCCTGCCGCAAGAGAAAGATATCTGGACGTTTATGTGTTGCTCACCTGTAACCTTTTTTCGGTTGTTGACTTCGAAATAGGCCATGGTCGAACTATGGTTAAGGCAAATAGCCTTGGCCTCCAGGTGCGCATCAGAGATTGGCAACCTTGACACGCACTTGACACTAATTTCGTACCTTTCGTAGCCCGTTTTCAATTGCGACGTACTCGCAGCCTATATTACAGCATATACTAGAAACTCTATAATGCAACAACAAAAGGATCGAAACGTCGATTTCGTCTATATATATATATATATATATATATATAATGACGATTTCAAAGTTTTCGATTGTGCCTGTATGATCGGAAAACAAAACGATGTGAGAGAAACAGGCAGTGAGACCGAGTATCCTATACGGGCTCATAACTGGCGAAATATGACGTGTGCCATACTTTAAATGGTCCGTTGGTAGGACATCAGCAGGGCACTCTCAAAGCATTCCATTCAATTTGTTTAGTTAACAAACAATAAAAAAAATATAAGAGATTACTAATCGCCGTTTTATTTCTATGAGCAAATTCGGCCAAGGATGAGAAAAGAAAATAATTACAATTAGTATATAGCCATCAAAACCCGCTGCAAACTCCTGTAGTTTGGTATCACCATCTTGTTATTAAGCGGCATTGCTCTGTGCCAGACCGCATAGATGTTCGTCATACATCATCACCGGCATAGTACGGCATACATGTGGAAACAGTGGGCTTAACAACGGCTGGATGAATCGTTGCCCTAGCTAGTGATCATACGCGTGGGCAACTGCATGATACAACCCAGCCATAATTCCGCGTTTATTCATATGTTAATCATTTAGTCTTTATGATGGGCAAATTACGGAGGCGTATGTGTGTGTGTGCCGTATTGGCTATATTATTAGTAGTACATGGCCGAACGGGCACTGCTTCGAATTTATTTGCACTTATTTCTGTAGAGCATGCATTTAAGCAAAACTAAACACGACTAAGTGTAGATGAAGGAACGTTTTCGTAGTGTAGAACGCGTTCCAGCCTGGACTTTCTTGCGTTTGAAAAACGAATAGCTAAAGGCAGCCTTAGGTGTGACGCCAATATACACGCGTTTATTTATAAGAAACCATAATGATGGCCTTCCAGCGTCTTCTGCCTAACAAAACGGCGATTATGATGATGATGACGACGAAAAAAGACTAAACGATACGGTAACCAAAATAACAGTAATAATACCAAAAGTGACTACCAATTACTAGGTAACCAATACCGAACCCGTGCTAATGAAAAGCGCATAGCGTAAATTTTAACTCCGAACTGTATTTTGTGCATCAACTAGTGGCCTTCGGTTCAAAAACTAGCAACAATAAATACACTTACAAAACTCCTACATTATCTGACACGTTTCGCGCATGGGTTTTCGGTACGGAGGTCCACCTATCCCGCTGGCTGGGTGACTGGTACTATTCACTAAAAAGCATTAAATATATCTACTGTACAACAACGTCGATGCTAGATAAAACCAATTATTGCCCAATATGATAAGACAAGATGCTGTGCGATGTTTGCCATTGTACTAAGGCCGCAATGTCATAAACGTAATATAAGCGACATAGTTATGAGTTACTGCTCGAGCAAATAGCCATCACGGAAACAATACATTTATGAACCAATCATGTTATCAATGGTGAAATCACTATGGGGGAGAAGGGCGACGGCATGCTCATGCAATTTAGTATGCAACATCTATCAGATGCATGTTTGAATATGTCCAGTATGACCAAAATAAACTGGTGCAGCGTAAGGCCACGATTTAGAACCCCTTGACGACGTCGCGCACATGGAAGGTTAGATGTGTTTATTTATTGATGAAAAAAAACGTGTAGACGCCGTTGACCTATTACTATTTAGTAGCTGAAGGAGTGAGTCCACGTGTGCCTGTCGATATGAGCATCCGGGAACGGTTTTATCAGCATTCTTAAACGCTGTGCCGCACGTAAAATAAAATCAAAGCGACGTGACGAAAATTATTTTTATATCGGATTTTACTGAAAATGGTAAGTGTGATTATGTATTACGTTTGTTAATTGTTATTATTATTATTATGTATACGTTTGCATCTGCAGAATGGCTTTTCACGCCAAATCATTTTAGGTAGAAACGTTACATCAGATGCCTGTGCTACGTTAGGACAGTAACCGAATAGGATTAAGCTGGCCAGCGTACCCAAATCATTCTGTCGAAACGTTATTGGTAACAGCAATTGACTGTTGGACATAGGAAGTTGGTCCAAATAGTATAAGCTAATGAAGCGATCCAGATGGGGTGAAGACAACTGCAAGTTCATCCAGACGTAAACAAGCGAATTATAGTGACCCATTTTTCTTGCCTATGTTTTGTTTATTTTATTATCTATTGGTGCAATTCTACAGTGTATCGTGAGCAATTGTGTGTGACTTCACCTCATGGAAAACCGCAATCAATTTTAAGAAGTAAAAGAAAGCTCACTAGTAAAATCTATACATAGCTAGAGGCCAGGCTTGTAACATCGCGAAGCTTCTTGGCTGGCTTTTCTCAGCGGGACCAAAAAGCGGGAAGCCTCCTTTAAATTTGACCTCCGTAAAGAATTTTTTTTCGCTATGTCCACGAAACACTACACTGGATTCGGTAAGGCTTCAATTACCATGGTCTCTTGCTATCAAAATTTCGAACTTCAGAACGGCTAGTCCTAGCAGTAGCAGTAGCGGTAGCTATGCATTGTCTAAGTACATTTTTTAGCTGTCTGCTAGAAATGACCAATGAATATGATGTCTGTGCAGCGTATTAGCTTGTCAATTTGAATATTTCGAGTTTCACACTATTGAGCGTTTAAACGGTTGGCCGTCGGCACGTTACCGTGCCGCATGAACACGCGTTCGTTCGTTCGCGATCGGCCCACATGTCCTTAGGCAGAGTGGGTAAGCACATTACGAGAACAATCCGACACTCTAGACTTCACATAAACTGGTAAGCGTTGACAATGCTTAGTAACAAATAAGTAATCTGTTGGTATCATCTGATTCCTTTTGTTCAAACAAAAAATAAGATTACGATCATTTCTACTGCCTATAACTTAGCCATAGGCAGTGGAAATAATGGTCACTTCTCCGCATAGAGAAGAACCTCTCGGTGCACATTGCCAAAGTATGTCTATTACGGCTTGAGAGACTTCAGCGCACTAGAAGAGTCTAATTTCTGTTGGAGAAATGCTGTTAGCATTATATGCGACTATAAGGTAATAGGTTACAATCACAACACATATAAACATTTTTTGCCAGAGTTCATTTTCGCTCGAACGGTATTGGATCTTGAACAAGGTGAAAAGAATAAGAAAGATATAACTATCCCTGTAGTGTTGCTTGAGCAAGAATCCCACAAGAGAAACTGCCTTTGACGGGTGCAAATCGATTTCTTTGTTCCTCATTTCAATTCCTAAATGTAAGTATTTCAATTGGCTTTTGGAAACAAGGCTGTTCATAGCTGAAGGCCGAACCGAGCTGATACTGATAAATCCTCTTCTGAGTGATTGGTGCCTAAGCAGAAGGCTTTTTACGCCATCTACTCGCTCAGTGTACTTTATTCATTCAGTCCATACGAAAATTAAATGAGAAGTTTGACAAATGATTTTCAATCAATTAGGAATGGTTGATGGGTCTCGGATGGTAGCGATAAAAATAACGACGCATACTATGTAGCCTTCTCACAACGCTTTTTAACGCTGAAACCATCTGGTTGTTGATTAAGGTCTTCCTTTTATTGGAACTCTAATACTTAATCATAGCCTGAATGATCTCAACCTCAACGAAGGTCAATTAAAATAACTGCCTAAAAACCGGTGGCAGTGTTGAAGCTGTGCTTCAAACGGAAGTATATGGAAATTTTGACGCCCTTCGTGCAGTAGCACTAATGAGACCCGTTAATATAGAAAGTTTGGTTTATTCATGCAGAGACCTACTTGTGACTCTCTATACAAGATTTCGCCAGTTCGATTAAATGTGGGTAGCTGTACACCACTGGATTGCGTCCAGTAGATTGGATTTACTCTACCTATGTTACGTTGCTTTAAGGACCGTCAACTTAAATCTTGAAATTTATTCGGTGTTTCAGATAGGATGAATCGTAGGAGCTATCTCCGTTGTGATAGGCAGACTTTGAAGGTTATCATCTGCCATTAGATTAAATGAGGTTACCTTTTGTCGTAGAAACGCTTCCCATGTAAGCGCTAACACAGTCCTAGAGTAACAGAGTGTACAGGAATACGCCCATCAAAACAGAAGCAAAGTATTTGGGTTTAATTATTGACTACCTTATTATTACTTAGATAATCGGTGTGGTTAATCTACGGGTGGCTTGTATGGTACATTCAGCAGTCGCGCACTGCACCGTTTACCCTTGGGTTAATAGTTTAATAAGAACACCTAGACACACGTTACAATGCAATCATTTAAGGTTTGTCATACCTGCCGTTCGAACTAAGCGTGTTTAAGGTTCCTTTTCTGATTTGATAAACATCACGTTTTTAAATATATTTATCGTCTCTAAAGAACATACAGTACTTTGCTAGGATACGACGAGCAAAAGCATCTACAGTTTAACTCTGCCATTGGATTCTACAGGCTGTAGAAAGGTTCTTCAAAAATCTCTTATAACCTGTTTTGTATGAATCAGAAACATCTAGCTACCTAGAATTTTGAGAGGAAACTGGGCTGCGATGTTAAAATGCTAATTATCTCAAAACGTAATTATTCCTACGTTATCCAAGTGCTTAAAGCGCTCGCTACGCAAATTGCGCACAATTGTTTTTGACGTTGTTTGGAGCTAGGCAGAGCTTTTTTTTGAACTGAAAATAGTCATAAAATGAATAATAGTATACTGCAACCGTAGACAATAACATCGTTAATTGTCATTCAAACCGTTTACTATTTAGAGCCATTTCCTTGGAAGATCACACCACTTCGCTGCACTCCTGCATCCTGTCCCATGTTTTAGACGTATAGTTTTGGAGAACCTACCACACTGAGAGATGCTACGCCCGCCGTTTGGCTGCTAGTGGGGCAAAGATTCGGACATGCCTATATTCGTTAGCTATCCCTAATCGTCTGCCGATTGCAGCTTTATACTGTGATCGAACCACGAGTGATTCGCTTGTATCAGTTTGTACCCGCTTGTCCCACGCGACGAGGGCACTACTATCTATGGCAAAAGGCGTGTCACTATTCGTTTTCTCTCTTTCGCTTTAAGTGTTTGAACTTACCTGCAGCGGCAAGCCAGCCCGCGACTATCGTTAGGATCCTTCGAGCTACTCAAGTAAAGTCCTATCTCGTGTTGTTCTGAATAGTGCTTTGCCTTCATAAAAACATGATTGAGTACGCGTCACACAGCTGCTGTTGTCCAAGCTAACAAGCACACATATTAACACACGAAATCACATCTTCCACACACTATTCCTTGTCGTGAACTTTGAGTTCGAAAAAGACTTACCACATACGACCTTAGCGACCTACAGCTCACGTACGCGTAAAATAACGCAGCGTCACTGTTGCAGTTGCTAATGAATTGCAGTGCTTAACCCACATCCAGATACTATTGTGGTACGTTTTTATTCAGTTTTCTTTGTTCCACTGCCTGACCGGCCTCATAATTCAAATCATGTTTTGATCCTGATCCATCACCATGGTCGATAGCCTTTAGTATTGTCTGTTTGTGTGTCCTTCTTTCTGTCGAACCGGGACTTGTGAATCACAAACGGTGATCATTCTTTCCATAGATTCTCGCAGCTTCATCAAACCTGCGAATCAGTTATTCTCTTGGCAAAGCATTCTGAGGTTTCGCTGGGGGGGGAAGGAAATGGAAGGGTCTCAGATGCCGTTGATGTCTGTCTAGTTTTACTGAGTGTACCGCCTCGTTTCCCTTCGCGCCTGTAGTTAGAAAGCTCACACGCTCTAAACCCCTCTCCCGAGTTCGGCCATCGACATCAAAGCGAGGACCATTGGCCCTCGAGAAGGAAGCGCAGGTCCCTCACGCAACAAACAGGAGAAACGGCGACCTCGAGGCTAGCAATATTAGTCATAACAACCCTCTCTTCTAGAGCAGAGACTCTCGCAGGACCAGTAGGTGTTTCGAAGCAGACACGTTCAGGTCACTTACTGATGCTTGCTTTACTACAGTGCACTATATTTTATATATCATAGCACTGCTGCACCTAAGGGAATCGTTGGGCGGCGGTTGTAAGCGGGATAGGACTGGTGAAAAAAAAGACGGCCCCCAGTAAACGATATAGGGTCAGTCCCGCTATTCAAGCAGGCGATAAAGCAGTTCACCGCATAAAGCAGAAATATCTGTGTAGCTTTTGTAGCAAAGTATGATTCATGTTTGAGTAATCTATCGTTTTGAAATACTAGAACAATGAACATGAAAATTCGTATAATAAATCACATGATTTTGGGAGTCTATATAATAATCGGTTCCTTATAAATGGAAATTTTTCCTTCACGATTCCGTTTTGACCTAACGCGAGCGCTCCTTCCTTAACAGCTAACTACTTGACTAGGCCACTGCTTGAACCACCACAACGTCATTCCAGCCACTTCTAAAAATCACACAGAAGCTTGTTGGAAAAATTGGTAACACGCTAATTTATGAAAGCATTTTATAAAACGTGGTACCAAGAAACCGGAAACAGCTTTCAATGTAATGTTTGTGGAACCCAACTTTCGGAATTTGATATGAACAAATAAGGTGATTATCAAGCTAAGTAATGGCAGAAATATCTACTGCTAACCTATCGGTTTATTTGCTTTGCGTTACACAGTTTTTAGGTGTAAGGTTTTCCGGTTGCCCCCAACCGAGGACAACAAACAATAATTCAAAAGTTTCGAATTTTCTTAACGAATCAGTTTTATTTTTCCCAGTAATACAGCTTCACTTTTACTTAATACAAGTATACCTCTTGCTAGATCCAGCGCATGCTTCAAACGACCTTTTTGTACTTTTTAATATATCCAAGCAAGTTGTTTAGTCCTCGGTGCATATATACAGATGCGATATGTTTCCAACTATTTCCTGAATGAGTCATCTGTTAGAAGTATATGTTTTGACCCGGAATATATGGTATTGTCATATCCTGTCTTTTATGTTTCGCAGAGACCAATTATTCTTGGCACTGACATCAACTACCAATACGCGGAATATATATCGTAAAAGAGTCAACTGGGCATCTCCAGTTAGGCTTCCTCGAACGCTTCCGGCAGCTGATGACAATGAAAGCATCTCTGCCAAAAAGTGGAACTCTCAAAGCGAGTGAACCGGCCGTATTCGCTCACCATATCAGCTCTATTAATCCTATATCAAAAGTGCTAGATATGTCATAAAACTAGGGCGCGTTAAACGTCTCCTTCTACGGAGAATGTTATCGGCGCCGATCTATGTAAGACGATTAGGAACAGCGTTGAATCTGAACTTTCGCTATATAGTATAGTGGGATATTGACATATTGGCTAGTTTCTTATAAGTCTGCTTATTCCGTCATTTTAGGTACGTTGTAGAAGACGATTAATTACAATAGATAGGAGTCAATAAAGGGAAGAAATATAAGAGTTACTAAAATTTATTGTCGAAATACATTTAAACGAGTCGAATTGAAATTATTTGGCTATTTGTTGTACGCTGACTAATAGTAATTCCTGTCCTCCGTCAGGGCGCTCGCGTCCACATGTGGTTCCGTATCATGCACTACCCCGTATTCATCTTTCTCACCAGGAATTTTTATCCAATGATATGCTAGCAAAGCTTCGTTCCAAAATCTTGTTCCTTTCGAATTTCTCACCGCCTTTAAACTTTGCCGATTAATATCATGCAGTCACTCAACACAAATAGTCATGTTCAGCGACGATCACATATTACCGAGGAACTACAAAAATTACTCAAATACTGCGTCGTCGGTTAATACGAAGTGGTAATTAGCAAGTAATAGGCTTCAATAACCTGAAAATTATCACAGTCTCTGTCAATATGTTCCATATGCTACTTTCTAAAAAAATTAATGATACGTTTGAATTTTCGCGCCATTGTACGGTCACTTGTGATAGACGCTTACTTTGGCAAAGAAAGCGGGGACTCCGCTCCACAAAGGTGGTGTATCTGGTGCAGTGAAAGTTTTCTGATCAGATTGTATGTATAGACGGTTCTGCAATTTATTTCAAGAAAGGAACTGAGCGTGCATTAGGTTTATTGTGTGAAAAATAAAACCAATTACACGAACACTTTTGGGATGCTGCGTGATGCTTGCAGAAATCCAGATACTGAACGAAGCTTAAATAATGAAGGCGTGCAGGGATCCGTTAAAAATGATCCTCATCCTCGAAGTCCTAAAATGCCGTTTAGCTTTTCGGTTAATGTCAAAGGACACTCTCTAAATGTTTGAAGAATGTGCG
This sequence comes from Varroa jacobsoni, assembly GCF_002532875.2. Lineage (NCBI taxonomy): Eukaryota > Metazoa > Arthropoda > Arachnida > Mesostigmata > Varroidae > Varroa > Varroa jacobsoni. Next base: position 64,320 of record NW_019214366.1, on the reverse strand, counting down.
AGTGTATCCGACGCAGAAAAACGCGATGTGTGTCTTATCCCGATCTTCTCATTTAGCGCACTTAGCCCCACACGACCTTTTTCTACCCCCAAAACTAAAAAAAAAGCCTTCCTACACAATGGAAGTAGTAAATCTCTAATTGAGCTAAATGCCATATCTGTGATCAAAGAGACCTGAAAAAGCGATAACATAAGTGTGTCGCAACTACCGGAGAAATCGTTCTCAAGAGAGAAACTTGAATTCGAATGGTCGACTAAATGCTTATGATTACCGGAGCAATCGATTTATTCTTTTATGAACAATAACCCGATTTAAATGGAACTGGGTTCGCACTCACTGCGGTATTTTTACATTAGCTTTAATTTGTCGTCACTTTTAATTTTATTTAGTAACCGTGCGACTAAATTAAGATAGGTGGTTTGATCAGATAGGTCTGCTTTATTAATGGAACTTTATTTCCTAGTTGTAACGCGTTTTTCGTACAAGTGTCCTCAACCATGGCTCTCATTAAATTCTAAACACCGTAAGACCAATGCGTGTTATATTGTTGTTGTTTCGTTTCATTACAATGAAGAGACTCCTGTATTCGTCGATAACAGGCTTTGACATCTCTCTGCATGCATTGCACACTTGTTATTTTACGAGAATTATCTCTGCTTACATGTATATTGTATGTATATAAACTGCTAAAACCTTTGATTTTTAAAGGGGAATCCATATGGGATAAAGTGGAGTCGTTAGGCGGACTTTTGTCACTTCGTTGATGTTAGATTGCGTAACGTCTATAGGGTGTCTCCCCGATAACTTTTCGGTGCTGCGTCAATTGCGTCTTCCGATCCCATTCAAAGCCTATTTACATCCTTTAACTGCCCCGTCAATGTGATTCGATATAATTTCTCAAGAAAGGGGACCTGAGCTCATGGTTTTCGTAGCGGTGTTCTGTCAGCCGGTGTCAACGTTACGTGTGGCTTAATCCCTAGCTTTTATTAGCTGCGTATGTATTCGCCAGCCACGTTTTGCTCATCAATACGACTCCGCTGACAGCAACGACGATTATTTGGCCTGTTGTACAAACGAACAAGCTGGTGAGCTTGCAGCCAGCCAATCACAAGGGAATCACAGCCATAGCACATAAAGCTGTGTTTATTCAAATGATACCTCTTTACCAACATGCACATGTATGTAACCCAAACACTAATTTTATTTCAATTTAGTTTGTAACTACAGGGTACATAAGGACTTTGTTGCACGATGATAACATGGTTTATATAGCTAGAGACATCTGTTATTACGAGATATTCACCGAAAATTAACCAATGAATACGGTCCGCTTTTTCGAGCTCTTCAAAAGGCTTATAGACCGTCGGCATGGCAATCACAAACGCATAATTCGCGTACTTGGTAGTAACGCTAGACTCCATTGCCTTCATTTTAGATTGAGCAAAGGAGTGTCCAACATTAGCATCAACCCGCTTATTTTCTCGATTTGGGTCCATACGATGACGGAGATTTTCATGCCCTAAAAAGGGGAACTGGTGGACATGCATATGCCATTATGATTTACCTTTATAAGCTATAGATGGAGAAGTTACATAAGGAAAAGTAAATGGTTAATATACGCCGGCCCGGAAGTTGTCAGGGCAGCGATACAAGTGTGGCATAAAAATAAAGGAGAATATCTCTTGCGCATATTAAAAATCATCTCTCTAGCCCATCTAGTTCGAAGCGATGCAATTTTAAAATCCTCCGGATTTCCTTGTAACAACCTAACAATTGTGGTCGATAGCAATTGTACCAGCTCAAGCTAGTAACTGCTCAAAAAGGCCAACGTCTAGAAAAGGTGTCACCGGGCCTTTTATAGTGTGATCAGAACTGCGTCACGGTTTGTAGATTCAAAACAAATGCAAACAGCAACTTTTGGCATTACCTCATTAACTTATTAACAAGAACAAAGTGCATTTTTTCACTTGAGTCCAAAAAAATGCAAAAGCACACTTATATTAAGCTGAATTTTTTTAGCCCAAGAAGAAAACACTAGGCTATTAATAATAATATATTTAGATTAGCCTTAATCAGAATATCATTTTCTGACATGGCAAACAAATGCAGTGCATATACTAAAGTCGCTCCGTAGGTTGCGGAGGAGCATTGAGGCTCTAGCTTCAATGCATACTTCGTTCTAAGACAGTACCATAATTCTTAGCAAAAGACGACTTGTTTTTAGTCGTAGCGTAAAGCGTTGCAGCTTGATTAATCAGAAAAAGCTCCGATCCCAGTAAGTAAATATGAATCCAAAGCGTTAATCACCGCCATCGGGATGCCAACGATGCACTTGCTGGTCTAACCGAGGACTCACAAAGGCTCGTACTGGCGTGGACAGCGGAAGCCTAGTTTCATTCAGACATATTAGGTTTCTACATGTTAGAGTTAAAAGATTGACAATCCTGTTTAAGTCTAAACGAAGATGATCCACGACCAATACCGTGGTCTGAGATTAAAAAGCTGTGATGATACCTATCGCAGTGATGCAACACGTATTAACGAGACCATATTTCTGACAGAAAAATGTCGTGTAGGCAAGAAAACGTGAGAGATGTTGAAGAGATCTAGGAAAGCCCGTCCTGCCCACCTTTGCTTATAACTACCGAAATATTCAAGGATGCCACTAAACGCTCAACAAGTTTGCCCTCGACAGCCATATTTAAGTGATTGACCGAAACGTTTTCTTCAGAAAGTGCAAGTATTGCAACAACCCCCGCCTTCGTCAATCTCCAAGGCACAGTTTTGAGCCCTCCTGAGTCGAATAGGCTGCATTAGGTCTGGTAGAGATCGAGTAAATTGATCAGAGTTACTAGTTGCCTTCTGGATTAAGGTGATATAGCATGTAGGAATATTTACGTAGTTCACTCTAGGTACCCTCTCACCGGTCTCCCACTGAGGAGTCTGGCCACGAACATGATGAATAACAGGATTTTGGAATATTACGAGATTTTTTCCATCCTTGATCGCAAACTACGTTCAAAAAAATGGTGGCCCTCGAATTCGTAACGATTCTACGAGAGTTAACTGATTTGTCAATGCATGCCAACTCAGTTACGCCTCTGCGCAGTCCGCTTTAGGTCAATTGATATAGAAGAGCTCGACTGAGTGAAAGAATACGTCGTATGTGGATGACAAAGGAAACATAGTCTGAAAAGAGAGAAACTCACATTAGGATGAGGAGTAGCTTTAAATCGTGCACGACTTGGGCCCATTTTAAGCAAGACGAAACTCAACTCAGTGAAACAACGTAAAATCACCCGAATCGAAGTTGCTGAATAAAGTTCAATGCTACCTTTGCGAACACAGTAGCTAGACTTTTGATTAATTCCGTGACGTTCCGGTACTAATCTCATAGTTGACCTATGGGCACGCAATGCAATTTGAATGAGACATCGTTTTACAGTATGAACGTCACGAGTAACAATAAATAAATTATCCCTTAAAATAGCAACAAGCACCCCGTTCGTCTAACCGTTAGTTTCTCAAGTCAGGCACAGAATTTGTGTACGATTTCTAAATATAGTCCTACATTTTTTATTTGGCCTATTTTATATAATGACTAACTCCGGCAAGAAAAGTGCCATCTGGTCCGATCTCTCCAACCTGTCCGGGGACCATGAAACTCAAGTACTGTTAACTTCTAACCATTTGGAAAGGCTCTTACTTGGAGCTAGGTTAGTGGACTGACGTGTACAATCTGTCTTGCTCTTCAGTCCATACGCTTCAGTCATAGGAGTATATCGATTGATCCAGATAATTTTGAAAATCTGTTCAGGAATAAGTTGACGGTAGGCATTAAAAAGAATAACTTCCTTCCTCGAGTTATTCTTCCATCTGTTCTGACTTCGGGAGCTGGGTCACAGTCAGTAAAAAGCTTGCGTATTTAAAGCAGTCGGGGCTAATAAGGCTGACGCCTGCGCAGTTCCTAATTGGCTGGCGAGCGCCTTTTTTTATATAGCAGTGATCATGTCGAAAAGCAAAGAACAGTAGCGTCAAATAGGCTTTTGCGAAGCGGATAACATTGGCTCATATGCACCTCAGTTGTAATCACTTGAACATTTACATTAGAACTAGAAATCCCGTAGTCCAATATTATTCAAGCCTCTGACATGGCCAGGAATTTGAGTGTTACCTAAGAAAATAAAGCTTTGAGTATTTCTATGTGCGACAACACTTCGCGTGAATAGATAAAGTTATTTCAGGAATCAACAACCATCTCCAAGAACGGCTTTAACTCTATGATGACGTGTCTAATAAAAATCGATTTTTATGTTGAAAAATATTAAAGATAACATTTTCAATAGATCTGATTTTCGACTGGAGAACGGATAACCTTTCGAGCAGCACCTTTGAGAATTTGTGAAGCATTCGAATATGGAAGTGAGGTACCTTTTCACTCTATTCAGTGCATGCAAAAGTAAATAAAAAACAATTTTTCGTATCTTCGCCATATAGTAAACAGGTATTATCTCACCAAAACCACCAATAAGTTTAAATGAATTTTTATTGTTTAGTTATTAGACTTCTTGAAAGTCCTAAAATATTAATTGAATTTTCAAACTTCAGATCAATTCTAGCTCGCTGTAGAGTAACGAGTTAAGAGTTGCAGAGTGGCAAGGGCTATTTGCGACGAGGGGATCAGGTATTTTATAGAAACAACCGCTAGAAGGTATCTATGAAAATCAGAGCAGGATCCTATAGTATCTTTTCGCCAGGGTAAAACTTTGATGAGCATCACTGAAGCAAGAAAAACTGAAGGAAATGCTCAAACAGCGTAATCGAATGGGTGAGACAAGATGATCGAATGGGAATAATAATGTAATTGCATGACTAGACCAATGTAGTAGATTACAGGTTTTGGGGCAGTAAGGGACGAGACACACGAACAGGATCGAAGAGTAACAGAACGAAGGTGTCCAACATCAAGTCAGGTTCGGATCGAGCAAATTTAAGCCCATTTTAGGTTCAATTAAGTTAATACGCGGAACGGGTGCGTAATGCGAGTCATGTCCGAGAGAAGGACGAACCACTTTCGGAGTATAAGGGTGTTCATAGCTGTCGAATAAAAACTGGTCAGTATATGTAGGCTATACTACTATTCGTTACTTTTTGGGCAGATCTCTCTACGAAAGCAACGAGAGTCTGGTCTGTCACGGATTTCCATGACAAAATCACTTACCTTCAAAAGCTACACCGGAAGTTCAACACTGAATTAAACCCAAAGGGGTATCAAGTCAATGATAGTAGAATTAAAGTGGAGGTACGCGGTATACTAACGTAGGGGTATGGACTTTTCGCTATGGAGTCGAGGGATGACTGGATGCAATAATAGAGTATTTGAACGATTGTAATCGAAGCGGATAACTGTACAAGGTAACAAAATTACTATAGGAATTTGATGAAATAGATAAGACAGGACAGTCGGACGATATTTATGTGTCACTTATAGACATGGCGTTCAAACGAATTATTTATTCGTTGCTCTTCCTGTCCGAGTAAACAATAAGTCTCTCCATAGATGCCATGAAGCTGCGGAATACTCAGCTCTATGGAAAAATATTGAAACATTAAAATCAGTTGGACATGCATGATAGATGGAATGGTGCTAAGCCTCTACATCATGCCTTCTATATCGAGATGATCTATAATAATAAATATGAAATAAATATTAAAAAATGAAATAGCTATACTTAGTGCTATTCTGTCTATCTGGGCGTGTTTATTCACAGTGGCATACATACATACATACGAGTATTTTCGCTTTTAAGTTTTCCCGTCTCTTTGCCGTACTCCGACGATTGTTGTCGATACAGTTTAAGTTAGATGAAATTAGTAATGATATGGTTTTTCATAACTTTGCCCGCAAGGTACGAAAGTGACTTTCCATAAGTGCTCTCACTTTTAGGGGATCCTAATTCATATATATATATATATATAGAGTTTATACTTTGAGAATATGCGTGTTATTCGATATTCTGTAGATCTACATAGCTGTTTTTTTTTTTCTTTAGTTATAAACTTTGAATAGTTCTGAGAGGTTGGTACCTCATCTATTATGAATAGAGTCTCGGTACTGCGAGCGTGTACCCGCACTCCGTGCTGGTCATGCTTCATTCGTCAGATCCGTCCATCCTGTCGGAACATCATAACTTTCCATTATATGAATAAATGAAGTTATCTTATTAATGCTGATGATAACTGTGTCGAATTGGATTATCTGCAGGGGACGCGGCAGTGTGTGCCTGTCTGTAGCATGACACCACAATCCAGGTGACAGGGCCCGATCGCAGCCATTAGTCTTAGCGACTTCTCATGCTCGTTCGACCCGGGCTGCCCTTCGCGTCTAACAACAGCCTGGGTTGTAGACCAACATCAGGAAGCTCTGCCTGAAAGACGTACATACATACTCCAACCTAGAACTTTCGTGTAAGTTATGTGTGTATCAATGTGAAGCTAACGTGATAAAAACCTATCATTGGCTGAATCTGCAAACAATGATGCTTTCCGTAGTTAGTAGTGGCTGAGATGAGGTTCACTAAGAAAGCACCTTATCAATTCAACTCGTCCTATGATGTCGCACCTTCAATGCTTATACGTCATGCCGCCGATTATTAGAAGCTATATAGGTTATTTTGAGATTGTTGCCGGAGGCAATCAGTGCCATCCACCAAAATACTTAATTAGTTCTGCTATCTTTCCATAGCAAGCAGCTGCAGGATGGACTTAGGCTGAGAGGAAAGTTTTACCTCATTTTCGAAGAAGCAACCCGGAAAGAGTCATAGCTCTAGTGTCACAGACACTGCTTCAAGAGCGGCTTCAAGCCGCATGGTTCTAATATGTAGCACCCTGCAGCTTGCCTTTCAACGCCTATCCTTGAATGCCGCTCCACAGACGTTGATAGTAAAGAACAGATTCGCACGCAGTGCACAGGTTGTAGAATCGCCAGCCGGAGTCGATGTAGAGAAATGGTTTCGTCAACTACCGGTATGGCTGAGACATCCGCGATTGAGCGGAACAGCAATGCGAGCGAAGCTAATTAAAACGCTTCAGATTTTCTACCGTGAACGATGCTGACGTGGTGATTATACCTACATCTTTGATGAAAAGGTGAACGGTTATTGTATTCTTTATAGCGGAAGATGTTGTGGCCCGTGTAACAACAACGTCAAGGATATCTGTGTAAAAAAATAATAACATGGCTATCCAAATTATAATACTATATTCGAAACGTCAAGCTCGGGGGGCATTTATATTCCAGCCCGGACGGTATCCCATACGGTATTGCTAAAGCAAGGCCAAACAAGGATTTATTCCATTAAGTTAAGGAAAAATTTTGGAAACTCTGCAAGGTTACAACTATCATGTTGTTCACGTAACAAAGTATACAATGAAAATGCTTAATAAAAATTGTTACTCCCAGATAATTTTTGTTGTCATATATATATATATATATTTCTTTTTTTATTTTTCCTTAAAACAAAAATTATAGACAAAGCGGGACCGAGTGGTTGTCGCTATGCGACATGAGTCTGAAATTGGTTTACCTAGAACACATAAGCTTTCTACTATTCTCTCGTCGGGACAAGCTTACCCCTAAAAAAGTAGATAACGCCTTTGATGTTGTCGACGCGAAAAAACAATTACAAATTGTGCTCCCCAATGTACGTTGAAAAAAATTTACAGATGTACATATGTTTTCCATTTTAAGTATAGGTTATTGTAGTGCGTACGCAACATGATGATGTCAACGAGCGATGTCTGATTAGATTGGATGAACGCATTGCTAAGAAATAATTGCATCTGCTTTAGAGTTACCGTATCCAATAGCATTGATCCATATTAGAAAAATACGCATAGGACTCAGTCTGTAGCCAATATGCGCTTGAACTATTAACATTTGTGTAGCTGACCTATTCATTAAGGTCGTTTCTATTCTATTTATAGTGAATATAATAAAGAGGCTGCTCTAATAAAAGTATACTTTTCTCGATAAAATTCTACCTACGTTACAGAAGAATTCATGTCTAAAGCTTAGTAGCCATTTTTTACCCAAGAAATACATACTTGTTTTGAAATTTTCTGTCTTATCCATAACCTTAGAGAATCCTCGCTAAGGCAGCCATCTTGAATCTGATCAGCGTTTGGCGAACGAGGTGCCTTATTTGGCAAAGGAACGCGTAAGCGAGCTGAGCGCGATAAATATCGGAACACAAATCTCCTTTGTGCTTTCGTCTTCCCGTCGTAAAGCTCAGCAGGCAACAAGGTGTTCCAAGCATCGCATGAAATCCGTCTCGAGCGGCAAGAGCGTCGGAGGATTTCGATACAAAACGACTGATAAGCTACATCGCCAATGAGTCACATCTTATGGGTTGCCTTTATTTTTAATTTAAAATCTATTTTACTCTAATTAGACCGCATATTCATATAATTAGCGAATTTATAATATCTTTTATACTTTACTTATAGGCTTATTCAAGGCCGCTATATATACAGCAGACCCTGTCTACCGAACGACGATGGCCTAATGCAAGAGCCATAACGGAAAAACAAAGCAGGCCGAATGCTGTTCTAAAACTTATTTTGTTTCCAATTTAGATATCCAAATTGTATCACGATGCTTTATGATTGCTATTTCCAAACTACGACTTATTTAAGGAATGAATATGAAACATTATAGAAAACTGTGACTATAACAACTTCCTACCAGAACTGCCTGTGTATAAAAGGGGGCAGGATTACAATTCAAAGGACGTTAGCGGGATAAATATAAATTCAAAAACGTATAGGTGGATCCAACACGCTCAATAGCATAGATGATCCTTTCAAAGCAATATAAGTTTTATATTGACGTATAGTTGTGCTTGAGAATTTGCCACATGATTAATGATATAGTTGGAGTAAAACTTCAATGGATGACTGGGCTTTTATATGTCAATAGTGTTTGAATACAAGTATCGACACAGCACATCGCTGTGCTAATTGTACTAATACTGATTCAAGGCGTATCTGCTCTTCAAATGCTTGGGAACGAACACAATATGGCCTAAAAGGGTTTTCCGCTAATCACGGACAGTAATCACCCCTAGGACAGAGATTAGATCCTTTCAATCCGGCGTTTATTGAGGCTTCCTCAGTTGATCTTATCTCATCAAAGCGGCTGAAGGTGTCTCGTCGTTGCGACGTTTTTCTAACGGACGTATTACGTCGAGCAAAAATCAGTCACCCCATCACCGCCGCCCGCTTTCCTCAATTTCGTATCTCATGTAGGTGTCTGTGGCATGGCCTAATTCGTTGTCGTTCAGTGTATACTTAGGAAAGCGCAAGAATCATCAACGGAACTCCCACAGAAGCGCGAAACCGTAGTATACATTTCAAGAAAACAGACACTTCTTGTGTTCTTGTGGAAAACAGCACTTTCTTGTTTTACCTAAGTATATTGTTACTAGAAAATAGGATTTCGGCCAGACGAAATAAACAAGATTTCATGCGGATCGAATAATGTGTGTTACGAAAGCTAAATAAATTTATTTTTGTACATTTTTCTGAATTAAGATGCTTTTCAAATGTTTTATAGCGTATAGTGAAACAGTAATAAATCGGAAAGTATCGCCAAAACCTATTCAAAATAAACGAAAATTTATGTGGGCGTTGGCCTCTAAAGGCATCTAACGGTAGGCATTGAATCAATGTTAATCGTCGTAAGAAATCAAATGTCACACGCCATTTGAAAATACGTGATTTTGTATATTTATTGCGGTCCATTGCGAAAGACGTTTTAGCAAAGACAATAGCTTTTCACAACCTTTTTTTTAAGACAGTTCAAATAGGTTATAGTAGTAACTGCCGTATAGCGGGTTAGCTTACTAGCCTTTCAATTATTGTGCCGGCCCCCAAACTACTACTATCAATAGAAAGTAAAGTAGGTTACCAAATGTTGACTCAGTTACATTCAGAAAGTCGGAGTTAGGAATACAAACCCCTCAGTACTAAATCAAGTTCAACGATTCTCGGACAGCGGACCCCGAATATTATGTGGCTCTTATTGTAACCTGTGTTAATACTAGCGCGCATCAATGGCGCCTCCTTAACGAAATTTTCAAGATGGCTGTGTGGTTGCCTTCGCTGCAGTCTATTAACTCGTAAAAAAATTCTGCCAGCAACGATACGAGTACTGACTCAATCCGCTGTCATGTTTCGAATTTAATTCCCCTAAGCTATTGTACAACCTACCATTGGCCCACGACCGCTTTTAAAAAGCTGTGTCGTGCTCGCACCAAGCACCTCTTCTGTATATACATCTAAATATGTAACTTTCCCCACAATTGAGACAATATTTAAATAGTAAAAGGTATTTTACCGAATTTTTTTTATATTTGTCAGGGCCATTTCGTATGGTCTTGTTTATTCAATTTGTTGCGATGGCATCTTTTATTCACAGATTTGTTTCAAATGTTCTTTTTACAAATCTGCGAACGATTTTTTAGTAAAAGGAGTGAACGGGTTATTCGATAATCTACGGATCAAAATTAACCAGCAGTATCGAGTATGGACTGTTCGGCGATTGTATTCCAGAGCACACGCCGACTCTCAAGAAATTAATCTTGCACTTATTAACTAGTACGAACCGGTTTATCATCTTCACAGGAAACGTATGGCTTTCCTTTGAACTTCTTAGCCACTACGATCCCGCAATCATTTGTCAAAAATGCTCCTTTGGTAATGTGTTCGTCGTTTCTTCTGAAAGAAACATGGGGTAACATGATGTCTCGCTGTTTATTACATTCAGTCGTACCGGAGTGTTTCTCAGAAGTGTCTTTTGCCGATAACAGAGACATCGCCTGGATCGCCAGTGCGCCATTAGTCATTTCTGGGACTAATTTCTGCATCTAATATTGAGTTCTGCTGGAGCTTGTTTCTGCTGCTGTGGACTATTTGAGAGACGCATTGTGGCCTAAATCTAGGTCCGAATTGGGCCATAGACACACGGCTCGTTTCGTGTTGGGATCCAGCCGTCTGATGGAACATTCAACGGCATTGCCGGACGTAAAACTCCAAACTATCGATGTGGAATAACACGAAAATCTTACTGTCTCGTTGGCGTTTCGTTGCTCGTAAAAATAATCGCTTTTTTGCTACAGTTCCAAGTTTTCTTTCCATTATGGCCGTGAGCTTGTTTAAATCTTCTTTCGAATAATTCTAATAATATCAATTAAAGGTAATGCATTTATAAAACCACGGATAATCCGTCGGCCAAGGCCCGAATCTAAAAAAAAGCCACCTACAGCGTCACATATATACAGAGTATCAATTAATGGATAATTGATATGTCTTAGGCCTAAGGTGTAGGTGCTTTCGTGGCTGCCGCTGTACAAGACTGAGGAGTCGTACGACGATTAGATGTACTAATATACAGCAAAAATGGAAACATTAGAAGAGTGAGCGAGCGTGTTCAACACGTGAAAAATCTGTCTGCGTTCGTTTCTAAACAAGGAACCCCAACGCTGAAAGCCGCTACATTCGATAGCAGGTCCGTGGTAGTACGCGACGTAGCGTAACGAAGCCTTTAGGTGGCAGATGTCAACGGAATGCATATCGAGGATCCTGGCCTAGTTACAATCGCAGTGCTATTGTGCCAATTTTGACAGAAGCCACGATTACATGTTGGGGCGTTATCCCGGGTTCGGTCATATCGGCCCCGGCATATATCCAGAAGTCAGAAAAGGACTTCGTATGATGTTTGCGAGTTATGTTTATTCGTCCGCTGAAAACAGAGGGGCGATTGTTTGCAGAAAATGCTGAGGTCGTACGTGTGAGCGTCAACGAGTGTTGTTTCATAAGTAGTATAGGAAAAACGTTCGAGTTGAGCCAATAGAACCAGTAAAGCCAATAGAATAGCGTAAAAATACTGAAGGTGATTCGATGATTTTGCATGAAACCCTGCACGCTGTGACGAGTACCGCATGCCTGGAGGACTAGCACGTCAAACAAGAATTAGCTCAGAGTGCAGATCGCATAAGACCGTATATTGGCACACATCCGTCATAGAATGGCGGAGTAACTTACACGGTGTTTATTAGACTGAATGTTTCCGACATTGCTATTACGTCCTCTATTGTACAACTAGCTCCCAACACATGAGTAAGTGTGTCTATGCCAGAATTCGAAACGGTTTGGACTAATAGTATCGTACTACCATATATTTATCTCGATTTTTATCGTTATACACTAGCATTCGCGCTGGTACTACAGTGTGTCGTTAGTAAAATTTCTCAATTTTCGTAGACATAAATTTATACGTTTAGCTCGAAGACTACCCGCGCATCGTGCTTCAAATTATACACAAGAAGATTTGTCTACTAATGACGTATCTACGCTGAGGCCAGAGTGCGTTAGAGTAACAGGGCTCCTAGCAACAGCGGCTTCTGCCATTTAAGGATTAAAGCATGAAGAACATAGCTCTATAAAGAATTCGAGAAGTACTGTGTTTCAGTAGCAAGTACTCACGAATATTATAAATAAGCCGTTAATCCCACTGAATGATACACTATGGCCAAGGAAGTTAGCAAAGATCTTGAGAAAACCACTGTCAAAGATGTTGGAAGTCGTTGCGCGTAGGAATCATCGCGCTAAGGAGCAGTTAGGTTAATGACAGGATCGGCTTGAAAAGGATAAACGCAATAAGAAAATCGACGAAGATGCGCGCTATTTTGTATTTCTATAGTCCGTGAAAGAATTGCCGCACTAATGGATAAAACTCGTTACGCATGGTTTGAATTACAGTGAAGCATATGCCAGTGGGCACAATTATCTCGTGAGTACTAGAGAAAACGTTTCATCGTATCGGAGTTCTAAAAAAAAAAACCCTAGAATACCTTTCTGTTACAAAAACCTATTTCATATTGTCCCTTTGCAGCTATCTAGAATGGTGGCAGGCAAGCCACTATAGTGCCTATTTTTATTTTTTTTCTTGTATTTATAAGCTATCTATATCTCTTCCTTAGAACGCCTCTGCAACCTTCAAAAAATCATTCGTGTATTCTTTAGAATATGCGAGCGATTTTTGATGAGCTCACTCCCAATAAAAGTTTTTGCTCGTACTGTGAAAGAGCAAGCTTGCCTATTTTGGTTAATTTTTTTTAGGGTTTTTATCTTTTTACACATATGAATCTACCTGCTCGATAGTCTAATGAAAACAATTATCTGGCGTCGGCGGTTTACATCAGTCGTTTAGGCACGCTATGAACCTTCTAAACGTTTAGTGGTGATGCCCTAGACGTTTTCTATTATGACCTGCGTTGTGTATCGTCTATACTTCGTGATGACCTAAGGTGCTGGTGTTACAATGTATGTCCAAAGCGGCGATCGTACACCGGTATTTATAAAGCAGCTCATAATTGAATACTTCATAAAGACACAAGTAAAAAGGTGCCCTACTATTCTGTTTGCCAGTAACATTGGTTTCTTAATCAAACCACGAGTTAAGTTTAGACTATAGTTACTGCTACAGCTGTGTGTGCGTACGGCATTTGCGCCGGAGAAGGTACTGTTGAGGAAAATAGCGTCCCCCTTAAATTATCGTTAGCAACCAGCTCAGCTTCACTGCAGGTTAAGCAGACACTGATTTTATGTATATACACATGGTTTTTTTTTATGATTATTATATTATTTTAGTATTTATATGATACAGCCATTCGCAAAGCGTCACATCAAGAAGTGATGATACAATCATTTAACACTGCATGACGCCAACCGATTGTTGAAGTAGGTTTATGTGGTGAAGCGTCATGCTTCGCAGGATCATTTCTCTGAATGAGGATACATTGGGCCTGCTGTAGCAGACATTCGTCTTATCTCCACTAACACTCGTACTTGCTCGTTTTAGTATACGGTTGTAGTAAGACTTTTGAGAGACAAAGACGTTCATTTTGCGACTAATTAGAGTTGATCTCCTTTCTCGATAGTGTAGGGCTTTCCGTATTAAGCATTTGTAATTTCGCCATGCTCTACATTATATAAAAAATGCGCTAATGTTTCAATATCTAGGTAGTGATTATACAAGAATGTTGTGAGGGTCTTTTGTCCTATACGATATTGCTTAGTTCAACATAAAGATCCCACTTTTGCCGTAGTCTACACTTGCCTCTGCTGTGACTTCCATTTCGATTTCAGCATGTTGAGCAATTGCTCGCTCCTCACTGGATCCACGGTTTCTGCCTAGAAACGTAATACATTTACAACTGAAGTACCTATAAACTTCAAAAATTAGGTATCGTTCGCTAGTTCATTCTGCCCAACATTGTAGCTGGCCACAGATATATTTGCATATCTAAACAATTTGCATTATGTATTAGAAGCCCAGCGACAACGATCTACTTGGCCGATGCATGTTATAAGCTGTTCAACAACGACTACCGTCTTCTCCACTATAAGCCGTTCGAAAATGTTGACATATGTCGAAACGACAAACTATACAAATGACACTTGAAGGTTGCTGCTATTATACCGCAAGATGGTGTAGAAAGCGTTACTTTTAAATACGATGGACAAATACACATCATATTGAACGCCGTTGCATGGAGTGTAATGTTACCTAAACTAATGTGTACCGACGATGCACTATTGCTTTCGTATCCATTTTCAGGTCTCGAAATTTACTACGATGCTTTTCGAGTTTAAAGAGAGACCACTATTGTTTCTATTAATTATAAACAAATACTAAACTCTCGATGTGTTTATTTCGATTTGATAACTGTCTGTGAGTTGCAGGTCGTTTTCAAATATGCTGGGAGAACCTTCCTGGTTCAACCCCTAACGCGTACTTTCAGAACACCCATAATGTTACTTATGGTTATTGCCTTGCATTGGTCCTCAAGATTTTTTACGATATTGTTAGAATTTAAAGCGACGTACGGCAGGTTCTCTCGATCCAGCAGTGGGACAATAATCTATTACTTGTTTCCTCGGTTCCAACCACTAGGGTTAACTTTCCTTTGACCATTGAACCTTTGTGCACCTGATAGATACAGGCCTAGCCTGAACATGACTATACGTCAAGAACCAACGTTTAAGCGCATTCAGTTTCATCCCTGTCTGTACACGAGCCTTGACTTGTTCATCCATGAACGGTCAGACAGAAAATAATTATTTCTAATAATATGATGCTTGTTATAAAAGCCTTCCCGAAAGATATTCCGCTTAACCCTACTCCGTCTCTAAGCGGTCTTTCGTTTACTGAGCTGTTTTACTTCATCAATGCATACGCAATATAATACTTTCATATCATCGTGCCTGAGACTCGCTTTGTCATGCGGTAACAGCCGATTGACATAACTAAGAATGAGTGCTCAGGAACATATTGTCTTGAAACTCGATCAGAAATCCCTTCAACTGCACAGTTTTAACTATCATATCCAGAAACGAATGGACCACAACCACTCATTTTTGGATTCGCAGGAAATCAGTCGTTGAATTTAACTGAATAAAAGTTCGATTAGTACTCGTACGTTCTATTTAAAAAGGCCGCAGTATTCAGTGGTTACATCTCCATAATGAGCTTCCGCAAGTCTTATGCCTATGGCACCCAGCTGCAAGTACCTGAGGGACTCTGGATCTCTAATGACTCACGTAAATTATTTCTAGAAAGAAAGGTTTCTTATTTGGAGCTATTATCCATGGAATTTCAATAGCAAATTCGGAGAATAGATCTGGCCTTGACCTTCACAGCTTGTGCTCAGATTTATGCCGCCAATCATTTTGCGCGTCTAAACATTACATGATTGTCCATCGCTGAATTAGCTCAAAACGAGGATCACGCTTTGCACATGGTACATTCGCATATATCGTATAAAGACCACTTAGAAAAGTTACGGTGTCAAAGTGGCGATTTTGAAATATAAATAGAGATAGAGTTATGATCATGCCGATCCTGCGCTCTGGAACCTTCCTCTAACCAAGTCTAACAACTTATTGAGCCATTATGTACGTTTCTTCAGAGCATTTTATTTTGCCGTGATCAGTGATTCCGGTTAGAGACAGGCTCTTATTTTTTTATAATTCATAATCTTAGACAGTTGCGTATTTTATGTTGGCTAGTTCTTTAAACAATTTCAAAGTTCTTGAGTATTTTTTTAATAAAGGCTTCAGCGCTTGCATATCTCGGGCTCATTATTAAATGAGATCGCTATTGGTATTTTCACAGCATGACTGAATATGTGGTGGGAGATACTTCGCGTATCGTAGCACTTAATATATTAAAATTGTTATTATCTACCAAATCGTTTTTGTTAAAAACAACAGTCGTTGAGAATTTGAGTTCACTTGTAACTTCCAAACACTTAGACATTTCGATTTACAAACCTCGCGACAATTCCAAAAGTTCTGGAAAAGTATGAGTATATTGATTGATGTGACTAATACTGTTTTCCGCATATTATTTCCGATTTTTCTATTTACTTGCAATAGCACACACGACATGAAATACTGGCACTTCTTCTAAAAGACCAAGATAATTTACTTGCTCTAGCTGGTTTTGCTATCTGTAACTTAAGCGATATCTTTTGTCTATTAACTCGACCAACAGTTTCATCTTCATCTGTCCCAGTTCCTCCTTTCCCGCGCCACCTCCTCAGCCACCGCTTCCAAACAGGAGAGTATAAAACAGCGCATCATCTAATTCTCCCGACAGCTGGCGCTCGTGATCATCCGATAACAATACAAATATAACCTAAGTTTCCTCTACCTTACGTACTACTCCCTCCCGCTGCATCGTCGTGGAGTACTGCGGATGTTTACGTTGCAAGAAGTCACTTCCTTCTTTCTCTTTTCTAATGGACATTTTAACGACATTAAATACGTGAATGACCCTATTGGACACGTTTATAGGGACGAAATGATAACACCACGTCTAGTCGTTTGCATTAGTTGCACATGGAGACCGCACATTTAGCGCTGCACACCCCTTTGTAGTTTGAAACGTAACAAGTTCTACGCATTATATCTCTTAGGCCTCGCTTTTTCAAGATGTTACTTGAGATGCAAGGGACATGGAAGGTGATAAACGTAGCCTTTGCTTATTGGGACACACCTTTGTAACTTTGCACACGTCTATCCACCCCACTTCGAAGGCAAAACACAGGGGGAGAGATGCTGTCGAACACTCAACAATCGCGCAATGACGATAACAGCGAAACATTTTTCTATTACTATTAAATTTGAAACTTTTCAAACGTGGTCGGCAGACATTCTATGATGATAAAAAAGTTAATCGCGGACGCATCAGCTCTTTTCATTGTAATGCACCGACAAAAGCTTTAGCTGACCATTCATTATAGATCAGCACGGAAACGCTGAGTTGTGGGAGCGGGAAGAACCTACATGAGAGAAATCACATGCATGTTAACCTGCAGTTTTTCTGTGCTTAAAGGTGCACTATGAGGGCTTGTGTACAGGTATGACACAGCATCAATATACTTTTCCTATCGTTTTCCTATCGGACTAATGTCAGCACAGAACAAGGTCACTCCCAGCTTTACAATCAAACTAACCCCATTCGTAGACTTACCTTACTATCCAACATCCATTGTAAACTGGTTTTGTTCAAGACTCGGTTTCTAGTCTACGGAACGACGGTGGCCCAAAGCACAACGCCAAGGAATGTCACATGATGGCTTAGAAGCACACGTAGTTTCACGAGCTTACGAGCGCGCCAGAAACACAAAATTATATACTACATCATCATGAGGCCGTACGTACAGGGTTAAGTTGTAGAATAGACTCTGGAAAGAACAAGATCAAGTAAAAAATGTCGGCTGGGGTACAGCTGCACGCTGTCCGCCAATGTCAGTCTCTTCATGGAGCATCGTTGCGGCATCCACCGTTGCTGTCTTCAGGGCCCCTGGAATTCTATAGGCTTCGCCGGCTCTTGTTGGGGATCTCGACTCTCGGCAGGCACGCCGCCACGGCGTCCACTAGACAGTTTCCTTCTCTCATTTACCCTTTCCATCACGTCTCCCCCAGTGGTAATGGTCCTTCATGGTTTTCCGTAAAAGTATCCCCTCCCTTGTCGTCGTGGTTGTGGTAACGGGAGAAAGGAAGACTCGACCGACTGGATCGACGGTAGCCTGGTGGGGCCGCGTAGAACCCCCTTGATACAATCGCGTCATGCACAAGGCTGTGACTTGTTTACATCCAGGGCAATGAGAATCCCGAGCAAATACGCTAACGTAGTTGATGAACAACCCGAACGGCCGACAAAAAATGCTCGAGCTAAGCAATAACGTAAAAGCTAAATGTGCCGCTGTTGATGCTTCTACTGCAGCACTTTTTCATGTTCTTTGTATCATAAGTGTTACAATTTAGAATGGAAGACAATGTCTTTTTTGTTCGAACTTTTCCTGAAATATTGGCACTATTGTTAGGATTGTATCGCTTGTGTTAGTTGGGATTACAATGTTTCAACAAACGCTAACGCTTTATCGGGTATTCAAAATTATCTTTAACGTAAGTCTGAAATAACGGTCTTGCCGTTAAGTATACTCGTTGAGATGACGTTGATTAACGAATAAGGAAACCTGTTGAAATCGATGTGTGAGATGACCACAACATGCATGACCAGCGTGCCAGGTAACCCTATTTTTAACCCAGCTTTCCAGCCAGAAAACGTGAAACGTCGCACGCGAAGATGCAGAATGAATGGTACGAGGTAAGTAAGTATCGCTCCTGGGCCGTTTTTAATTCTTTTTTCTAAACCTTCGATTAAAAACTACCTTACCATTTCGAGAAAAAATAGTGCAGGAAAGAAGCATCTTCTTCACCGGTGCATGATAGATGAATTTCCTACACACAGACATTCTAACCTCAGTATTTGCTCATCCTTTGTCACATAACCCTAAAATAAACTTGACGATATCGGGTATACATTAGCCAGGCCGGGTTTTGACCGGAACTGTCGATCACATTGCGATCCTCCTAGAGGTCAGCATTTTATTTTGTGACTTACGGACTGAACACCTGAGGAAAAATTTGCAGAGCAGTGATATCTATCAGAGCAACAATAATAATAATCTTTACAGAATTTTATAACACACAACAGTTATTACGAGTCATAACGAAGTATATACGGATATGATTGAGGTAGGTATGTTTGTTTTGCTTGTTACCCATTCCTCCTGTACTTTCTCGTCGTCGTCATAGTCTTCTCACTACTGCTGCTGTGGAATCTTCCCTCAACCAAATCAAATAGCTTCCCCGAGTCACATCTTCTTAATTACTAATTTCCTCTTTGATTTCGCACCCTTCAAATCCAGACCCTTGACACCCGTCCCGATCTATCCCTTTGCGTCCCCGGTGAAGGAACGCTTTAAACAGTCTATGTAAGTGGCTATGCTAATGCGGATGCTGCTTTCTCGTTCAGCGTTACCAATCGATGGTCTTACGAAAATCAAATCGAAGAGCCAGATATTAAAAAGGAACTTTAACTGATTGGTTAGAAATAAAAGAAATAGGGTTGAATAAATGATATTTGTAGTGTTTTAGCCGTACTATAAAATTTGCCGCGTCAAGCATTTACCGTAGTTGTTAGCTTTTTATAGAAAATCTCTAGCTGTGGACAGAAACTACATATTTTCGACTTCCCTTAATTTTTTTTTAGACCAATGGCTTTTACAGCTATAATTTCGGAGCCACTGTTGAATACAACAATTGAGTTCTTTTGCCTATTAAACGTTAACAGTTGCTTACAGTTGCGCTGTCTTTACTAGTGTATCAATGGTTGACGCGTCCCTAGTAGGCTTTGTCCTACTTTTTTTGTTTTTCAATGAATTCTGTACGCTTTACTTTGTAAAGGATGTTTCCTACGATTGCTAAACGAGCGCATCTCTCGCTAAAAATACTGTCAATTTCCAGTTTGACTCATTAAAAGATTGTTTTTTCTTATTCTTTCTATCACTTTTCTTATTGATCCAAAATTAACTACTTCTAATGAAAAAATAACTGTGTGAATCTGCGTTTAACTGTACATTTTCTGCTCTCTGTGGGTCGATAGGCGGAAAAGAGAAAAAGCATCCGAATAATGCCTACTAACAGTAAGTCGGACAAAAATAAACATGCGCTGTAAGGCCTGTATTTTGGTCGGCAATAGTTTATCGAATCATGATGCCGTATATATTATGCACTTCACGCTCGGAAGATTGTGGGCAGTTGCAGTAACACGTACGGCGACCTTTTTGGGAAGTACAACAGGGGTAAAATTGAATAGTAGGCAAGCACAGTAAGTGCTTGGCACTCGTATAATATTTCGAGGTTACGAAGCTTATCATTCCATACGTTGAAAGCCTTGTTGGAAAATTATTTACGTCACATACGTAGCGCTGGATAGGGCCAGCTACACTACTGGCGGTCACAGATGATTCGCTTCCATCTATGTCCATATGGTTATAAGTGTGCCTTTGTTCTTCGAAGTGACATCGTATCTTCATCGAAATGGCAAAATACTTCCCCTGACCTTGGGGAGATCACGTGCGCGAGTCAAACTAACCCCCTGAAAGCATGTGTGAAAATATTAATAATCCCACATATACCGTATGCCTCATTTTACAATAATATAGTGACACTTGTAACGGTGAAAAGTCTGGAAAATATCAACAGTAGAATAAGAAACATATTAATGATTGAGGAATGTAAGAATTGCTTATTGGTCAATAGTACTATTTTAGGTGGCAGAGGTGTTATCTCGTAATAGACGTCTCTATACGATGATAATTTCTAGCATCTGTATCGTTGTAATATCGTGTCGAGACGCATCGGGTTCGCAACTTCAACGGATGGCTCTGAAAGTTAGGGCCATTTGACCCAATAGCTAATATTCTGTGTTCTAGATGCACTTTTGGGGATCGTCACCCAGATAAGTTCCGCTTATTAACATAAATCACACCCACTCTTTGTTTTGGTCGGCCTGGGTGTAATGGCTGGAACTAAAACTGCAGCGTCTTCATGCTGTTTTACTGCTATATATGGTTTTCTTCAACGAGCTGCTATATCTACTGTTTCGATGATTCGACAGTAGTAATAAGAGGCTTTGCAAAGGTATCAGTCAGCTAACATAGGAAAAGTTGAAGTAAAAAAGATAGGTAGCCGAATTCTAACTGAGTCGCGTATAGCTTTTGGAAAATATCCTGCTGAGTTGGACCTGAGGCTCATCTAGCCTCTGAATAGATAACATAGAAATGCTGGCGCCGGGTGGCGACTATCAAGAATGGTGCGTGTAGAAGGGCAAGCAACCACAGGCAGGCCTTTGCATCTGTGTCCATCAAAACGGCGGGGCGGGGGCGACAGGAACGACGACACCGACCGTGGACGGAGACAACGTATGCGTTTCTGTGTGCTGCCGTCAAGCAGACCTCGGTCATTGCACGAAAGCTCGCTTTTCTGACACTGGAGGGGAAGGGCGAGAAGGAACTGGCAGGATGGTACTAGGACACCATTAAAGGATCAAAACACAACGAAGCAACGTAAGGCAACACACAATATAATACCACCATCACCGCTACACAACATACACTGCGTGATGGAGACGTTAAAGAGGGGACGTGATATAAGAAAACGAGTGCAGAGCCAGCTTTTATAAATCAACGCTACCGCCGCGACATGCGGTCTTGGAGCGGCCAAAATGGCTTAGAGTGAGTGATGAGGGGCGGACATTGTGCCTCGTTTCGGTGATACGCCGCTAGCGACAGCAGTAGCGAACGCTGGTTATGGTACGCAAATGGCGTCCATCTTCATCGGTATTTATCTCACTTTCTCCGTGCTTTTTACCTTAGTTTGATCTGCTTTGTTCATCCGGCCTTCTATATATCAGCGGTTATCCTTTTGGCAAGCTGATCGCGAAGGCCATGTCCTTGGAAGGAGAACGATGAAAATGTCTAGATCCACCACATTTCGATTAACCTTACTGTTCTAGCACGTGAACGCTCTCTGAGAGCAAAAGCCTCACGGAACCTTTCTTTTTATGCAAGTACTGTTTATTATTGCGATATAAAGATTAGACTAGTATATATTGCAGGTTTCAGCTGTTATCTTTAATTAGCGTTCGCAACTAATGCTATCGCGTTCATCAACGTTAGCTCATGGGTAGCTGTGAAGCTCTCTTTATCTTGTCAGATTCTCTTAGCAGCGTTAGTAATGCTGAGATGTTGGTGTTGATTTGCTTTGACCTTTTCAGAGTCAGTAAGTCATCCTTGGTGTTTCGTTTTCCCTGGCCTATCGCGGGGTATTAAGACAGGAGGTTTACAAGCTACCGCCTGAGTAGCTTACTAACCGAAACCGGAGGCACGGACATCGGGCATGTTCCCATGTTTCTATCGGTTAGTCAGCCCTTAGTAAAATTAGTATAGAACGAAACAAGATTCCGATAGACTCTATTAGAATAAGAGATCTGTCCCTAACCGTTTTAGCTCATGTGGCATCTGCCAGCTGCTGGTTATCTATGCCGTAATAAGGAGACTGAAATGTGCCCAGAGTCATTGGTGGACTACAAAATGAAACACATCCGGAATATATATATGTGTGTAAATGGATATAGAACCTTTGAATTTGTGGGACCATTCAGAGCCTGTTTATATGTGGTTTTAGCAGCTGCGGCAACAGTAACGATTGAAGTGAAAGCTACACATACGTTCTGCTGGGCGCGGCAGGCTACACTGCTGCATCTTTAACAACGAGAAGCGAAAGCTGTGGCCATAGTGGGTCCATTTGTGCTGGTAGCAATATAAATTCTCTGTAGCTAAGGGGCTTCTCTAGCACAACAAGAACACCAGTCGCTGCCGTCGTGATTTTCAACGAAAGTAGCTCTTCTGGACGGGCCGAGACTAACGAAGGCGTCATCTGCGCGCTTCGCGAAAGCTGCTGCAGGAAGGGACTGTTTGGCTACAGTACATTTTACCATACTTCAATACAATATACCTAGCAGACACAAACGGTGCCCCTTCATTGCTAACGAGCGACGCAACCATACTCACCTAACGATATAATATGCTATTGGACTCGGTCACGTGCGAGCGTGTTACGCGCGAATCTGAGTGAGCGTTGTGAGGAGAGAAAAGTTGCTTCTGGATTATTTCAAGTGCTCGGATGACGCCGATCTTTCTTGCATTGAAAGTAGTTTACAGACGGTTCTCTGAAAGAGAGCATCGCATTCTATAACCCTGAAACCCTGTGCGGGTGCAAGTGGCACCGACGGTGGTAGCCTCTTTGTCCCTTGGTTTTCCTCTCGCACTGATGCCCTCCCTTGATTTTTTTAGTCGGACGTTGCTCTCAACATCGGCCGGTTTGAAGTGTCTTCGGGCGCCGTTCGAGAAGCACGCGATTGCACAGCTCCAAGAGCAGCGCGAACATAGCCGTTGGTTCAGGAACCAATGCTCCTGCGGTCCCTGCTGGGTGAAAGCAAGTCCTCGAAAAGTGAAGGAGGGCACACTTGTAGCAACTTTCTCACACGGAGCGAAGCTAGTATTGAAAATTGCGGCTCAGAGTCACCCAAGGCAATGGATGAACGTAGAACAGCGGGTAGAGGTAGGAAGTGTCGTCGGTCGCAAAATTAAGGCGGCCTGTGTGATGGATGTGGTTCAACTTCCGGTCGGGGACATTCGGTGCTAAACAGCTAGAGTCATGGTTTTCCGATGCTGCTTTAGAAGATGTTTTCCAAGATGACTTCGAAAGGTGCTTCGTTTTAGCGGCCTTTAGCGGTAGCTACGACGACTGTGAAAAGCCTTGTGAGGACCCCATCGCTTTCTCCCCTAAGTGTTTGTCTGCCGCAGAACGAGCTCATGGCGCTTCTTGTGACCATGGGTGGTTAACTTCGAGTCGTCAAGGCAATACCAGAAGGGCATGTTGTCGTACATGATAGGATTTGAGTTTCTTCTAGTGAATGACACTTCATACGTGTATGGAAAAACAAAAAGAAAACGAGACCGACAGCATATCATATTGAAGAATATCCCTCTCCAAAAGATGCCACAACGGAGCTATTAGTGGTTTCGCTATCGGTTATCAATAGATTCTGCGCTCCATGTGTATTATACAAAACTGAGATAATTTAATCTCTAATACAAAAAATTAGACCGTATCAAATATTTAATGAGGTATCTAAATAAAAGCAAGCTACAAGCCTAAGCTAGCTACTATGCTAGCAACATTTAGAGACAGCGTAGTAGTCATTGCTACATTCAAAGTAAGCCTTGAATAAACGTAGAAACAACAGTCATGGTATGACGTAAAAACAGTTCAAACTACACCCGTTCAGCACGCTTCCTATGAGATTTATACATTTAATATATTCGTTGATTTACCGAAGTAAGATGAAGCTATTTAGTGTAGTGTATTAGATATCTCAAGCGAAGAGTGACACACCTGTAACACGCGGTTGTGAAAGCAAAAGTTTTCGGCGCGTAGCTTACGAGTATGGAGGCCTGATATCCTGCTTTGTATACATATAAGCTTTATATTCAGAATGTCTGGGTTACAAACGGATAATGATATCGTGTCAGGCCATAGCCTGACTAGGAACGCCGGAGGTGCGCGCCTTATCAATATTTGCGCCAGATATCCTGTTTGTAACATAGCTCCTTAACCTATATATATATATATATATATATATATATATAAAGTGTTTAGTAGTAAGTAATGATTAGCCCCGTTGGTGCAAAGTGCTCTTCGTCATTTATAACATAGTCCGATTGATCGGTAGTAATCGTGCAGCAGTTCATCTTGTTTTGACAAAGCCATGCTACAGCCCGTAAAGAGAGAAAAAGATTCGTTCCTCAAAAGTACTGCATGCGCTATATATCCGTACGTAACGGCGCTTACGGCGTAACACTTTTTTCTGAAGAGATTATTACAGAACAACTGGGTGTTCGGTAACCATCATAAATGGATACATGTAAAAAGGTACATATAATAATTTTTTTTTTTTTTTTCTTAATTACGGATGAGATACAATTCTAAATGATATAATACTGCACGTATATATAACTTCTATCTCAATTTTCACAGACATGAATGTTAGATTATGATCAGCGCTGCTATCGTTATTGTCGAAACATTTTGGAACTGGGAGGTGCATTCGGACTCTCTGCTCTGTTTTGAAGAGACGACCGCCCGAAGATTAAGAATTAAGCAAAAAAATTAAGTACAGTTCTATGACTGTCGACAGACTCTGACACCTTAAATTAATAGAATCTACTCGATATATTACGAGCTTAAGTGCCTCATGAATTAATTGTCCCTCAGTATTCTGCCCCTATCAAACAACAAACAGTCAGTGTAACGGACTTCTAGACAAAATTGCCACCGGCAACGATCACTGGCGCGTTTACATTAGTACAAAACAGAGTGAGTGAGTTCACTAGATACGTCCAAACCCAGAAGTGGAACGGATCCCAAAAAAAGATGATCACTTTCGTTCAATGGGTTTTATTGACTGCTTGAGAAGGACAAAATGATCAACAAGGATACATATGTGACCCAGCCACATCCAGTGAACAAAGCTATCCAACAGAGAAAAGACCCGATAGAAGAGAAAAAATCATTTAAGTAAGGCCACGCCACACGGGCCCAAAAGTGGGAAAGTCGGCCTGCAAGAGCTTGAGCAAGAGGTTCATTTGCACGCACCATATACTTCATACCTCGCTTCGATAAATTGTCCCTCTTTCCAATCACTGAAAAATGAAATACGTAACTGCATATTGGAAAAGGCTCTTAACATCTAACCGGTCGATATCTTCAATGCCTGATAGGTAAACCTTGGGAAAAAATAACGTGCTGATAGATGGCAGAAGATAATAGCGAACAATGCCCAACAAATAAATCAATTTGGTCGGTAATTCGAGTGAAACTTCTCACTTACTATTGGATAAAAAATTATTTATACTCCAACCCGTTACATTCGGCTACCAAAGGTAGGCTTATGACCTTCACCACCTCTGACGGTGGCTTGATGCTGTTCATTTTACACATGACTATCCATAATTAGTCTGCATAGCATTCGTTATATTTAAATGTACAAGGGAACAGTATGAACAATCGAGCGGAAGGTTCAAACGGCGCACCTTGATGGAAATACATGCCGAAGCTTCTTCTTGAAGGTTCGGTAACGTAATAGACAGTGTTACGGTTTTGTTGAGGTTATATTGGAGAGAGTATTTTGGAGCCAAGGATCAAAGGTCCGGAAATGCAAGCCAAACAAATATTCATGATCGCATTGACAACTTTTTTTTTGTTTCTTTAGAGCTTTGTCACTTGTCTTATCTTCACTACTTCAAATACACCAGAGTTAAAAGTTTGAATGAAGTAAGCTTGATTTACATTTTTCCGTATGGATTATGGTAAACGTTAGCTACTTTGTTTTATTCGAACAGTCAGGTATATGGATGCTAGAAGCCTATGCTATTTGTGAAAAAAAAAAAAAAAACAACAGGCCTCACTTTTTGGAAGGAATTTCTAGGTTTATTCGTATTGAGGAAAATTAAATGCTCCATGTATTAGCTCAATGATACCAGTCAGGCATAAATATACGTGTGAGATCAATATAATAATAACTAGATGAATGTTTTACATGAGTTCGTTCAGCTCACCAATATGATTATGACGAACGGATGCAAGTAAAGCTTGAGCCGATTGTTTATGAAATCCTACGTCTGGATAAATCAGGCACAAGGGCTACATTGTACCTTTGTACAAAATTAACTATTGTTTCTATATCTAAGTGAGACTCCTGGCATGTTTCAGAGTTTCCCTTAGACAGCCTGAAGCGTCTGCCGAAAGCAAACATCTGTTTACATTCTATCCATGACTTTGAATTGAGCCTGGTAAATATAATCTATACGGTATGAGGAACTAAAATGTTTTTCCCTTCAATTCTTATCTCTATTATACGGTCAAATATGGGTTCAAAAGTAGACATTAAGAGCTTTTAGCCGAAATAGTTATAAGCACTGGTCGTAATCGATTAGGATAGACTTAAAGATTACACAATGATAATGTTGCTTATCTAGTGGCCATTCAGTCTACAAAAAAGAGTTACAAATAGGAATACCCACTTAGATCAGTGAAGACCATAGTTTTTACTGGAATGATAAAACATTGCAATCTTCTAAATGGGGCCATACGTGTCTCCAAAAGCAATCCGTTACATTTTTCCATGCAAATGGTAGAAATAGTGACGGTGATGCGATTTTTATTCTATAAATTAAGGTAACCCGTGTGCGAAAAACTATTAGAGAATATTCTTTTCTAAATATTGAAAAAGAACTAATATCACAAAATCTTTATAAAAAAAACAAAAGGAACCAATAAACCGGATGCAAAAAGGTGTTTTTTCTTTTTCTTTTTTTAATTAGAGAAGCGAACTGGTGAATGTTAGATTTATTATTTACAACCATAGGAGCCCTTCTTCACGTCGTTCTCTATCATTTTACATCCTGTGTAGAATATATTTATCCATATAATATTTAGCGATCTGTGAAGGTGGAAACACTGATATTTGTTGTACACTTTGTAATTCCTATCATCTGCTTTTGATGTCCGAGAGAAGAATTGATACATGAATTATTTTTAACTTGTTTTTACATGAAATTTACGTCTTGTTAATTGCGTTTCATTTTGTAGTTTAGGGGAGCGATTCTTTGTAACTTTGGTATATTCTTTGGTATATATATTTTCCTAAAGGAAAATATGTAAGCTTTGTTCCGAAAATATAGATATTGCTATATTACTCAACAAATTACCTTTCATGTCGATATTTTCTAAATGAAAATCGTAAGGTCATAAATGGCTAAGGTGATGTACTTCAATAAATTTCTTGTCAACAATTACAACAGCAACGTTGGAACGTTTACTTGATGCCAACATATCTTCTTCCTATCAACCTAAACTCCTTTTAGGAATTTGTTTTTGCTAAATTATATCGCCTGTAAGCTATGACTAAAATTAAAAATGTTGCCGCCGTCTTGCAATGTTTTTTTTTTTATTGACTCAGCCGAGTCCCTTTCAGTGAACCTTTACAGGCGAAATACGCATTTTGGCCGACGGACACACGTTACACAGAAATACCCTTGCTAGAAAATCTTGAATAGCATTCGTAGAACAATGCATGACCAATATCCAGTATTGACCCCATGTTCAAGCACCATCTAGCATTTAAATAATTTAGTTTTCTATATATCTCAGATAATAATAATAATAATAATAATAGTAATAAAACTTTGTCGACTACTAACTATACGGTGCAGCGTTTTTGACAACCGCACCTCTACGACAAGTGGATTTCTTTTTGTAAGACATATATTCTTTCACAAAAAGTGCGTAAATGTCAAAATAAAATTACACATTTATTGAAAGCAATACATGAAACGTACTCAAAATCTGTAGATCTTCGAAATCTGCTCGACCAATGGTATTACTTCGTTGAATCCCCGGGGTCAGCGAAATCTTGTTCCACAGAGTTGCTTGAACCAAAATCCAAACAATTACCAAACAACAATGGGTTGAATCAGGACAATAAGCGACCAACGCCTGCCTGCTACACACATTTTACCGACACGATTACCTATTTGCTGCTTTTCGCCGTATTTTGAATCTATAGAGCGGAGTAAATTGACCTTTATGACCTACTTCCTTTCAAACCAACAAGAGTGACAGGCGATACTCACGTATCGTTTGCTCTTAGCTCTATTCTTTAGTCACTGGCTATGATATTGGCCGAACCCCATAGGAACAGGATGGGTCGCCAGTTTGTCTCAAATAGCTGATTATGTTGCTCGCTGGGACGATCATCGGGGTCGGATGTGAGGACTAGGTAAGAGATGCGTAAGACCGGCGTCGAGTTGGATGACAAGTCGCAGAAGGGAACGTACACGTGCATACGAGAGCCATAGTTGAGTGAACTGCGTTTTCCGTTTTGTCTTCTTCAACCCAAACGGGTGTAAACGCTAACCGGAATAATATCATGGAGGAGTAAGTGGGTAAAGAAAAGACCTCTTTACCTCACTGATTGGGGCGAGCTATATAAACCATGGAAGCACGCAAAAAGAGAGGCGGATTATTGATATCAAATGTGACCTTCAGCCCAACGCATCAAGGTTGCGCCGGGCGGCGCCATCGAGGCGCCGCGACCCGTTCAGCCCCTTTTCTACTAGTCTGTCCATATATAGGACGGGTCGGCAGCAGCGGTAGCGCCTCCTGGTGGGGCGTTAAGTGCAACGTAACCGTAATAGCCAACCGAGCGTTCCAAGAAACACACATATCTGACATTAAACCCGCCGAAATGTTTGTTCGTCCCAACGTTTTCTAATCGGCGAAATATCTTAAAAGTGGG
Organism: Varroa jacobsoni; assembly: GCF_002532875.2. Lineage (NCBI taxonomy): Eukaryota > Metazoa > Arthropoda > Arachnida > Mesostigmata > Varroidae > Varroa > Varroa jacobsoni. The sequence continues at coordinate 34,916 of NW_019214366.1, read as the reverse complement.
TCTTGGATTAAGCAAATGAGGCGTGCCTGCTGTTGGTTCCGAGCTTATGTCCACATCGCTAAAATATACTCCATTAATAAGTATTAAAGCCCCGTGCACTTTAAGTTTCTCTGTATTAAGCGAGTCGTCATTCGAGATAGAAAATTAACTTCTTCGTCTAAGGTTGGTACCTTGTAGATTGTGCATGATAAAAAAAATAACGCGTTCGACTACTGGCCATTACAAACAAATGCGTAGGTCATTGTTTGTGAAGCGATTGCTCCTACAGATCAAGATAGCTTTAAATCGGGTCAAATTGAAGGCAGCCTTGATCACCGTAAAAACCGGAACTAAGACTTCCAGGAGCTAGTGCTATCTTCAATAATCGATAAATAGTACGATATAGAATTGCCTGAACATCTTCATTATATATATATATATATATATATATACGAGTTATGAAATGCACTCTGAGTCAGCTGCATCGAAAATAGAAAGCCAGCTCGGGTAAAGTATGATCGAACATAGGCAGGCTAAACTGTTAAACAAGAAGAACAAATTGACTGTACATACGAGCTCCGAGCCATAATCATAGCACGTACGTGTCATCAAACAACAATAGAGATTAATATGGACTACCTTTTCTCTTTAGTTGAGAACGGTGCCTTTCATAGTAGGTTTTCCTATGTGCTATATGGGCTACATTCTGTAGTGAAAGGAACAAAAAGGTATATTCATAATATGACGTTAGCTTTATGAATTTTCGTGTTTGCTGAAACCTAAATAAATCTGATGCTTACTCATATGAACTGAATGAAACCACAAAAAAAAATAACAAAAAAACATCGCAGTTGTTGTCGAAGGTTACTTGTTGCAACGATCAAAGTTTGCACCTAATAACAATTTTAAACATAATACCTTTATTGAGTTGAGTGAAATAGGAGCACATTCTGCACAAGTCGCTTAAGGACATTCTATCGGTACACGTAAATAGATCCGCTTCACTATAACGAAAGGTGGCAAAATCGCTATATTTTTTTATAATAGGTAACCATTTTAAGAATTCTTAAGGATCAGTTGCTATATCAGGTCTTACCCATTACAAACTTAAATAAACCTCTATTGAAAACTATGATACTCTACGAGCATTATTTTATTGTGGGCAATGATTTAGTACTGGTGACAGGGCTTTCGGGAAACAAGCTTTCTCATCCATCCGGTTATACCGAATACGTTCCCACCTCTTGTTGTACAGGAACGAAGAACACAGAATCGCTAAAATATAATGTCTACATATACGGGATGAAGCAGAAGTCTCTCAGTAGTTTAATCAATTTAAAATCATTCGCTTGGCAATAGAGTAACCCTTATTTTACATCTGTTTACGTAGCAATAGAGAAAAATTCAGTAAATTTAATAGCGAAAAAAAAATTGAGACAGCCATCAGACGATGCTTGCCATATGCTGTATATGTGAAACGATTCTGGAAAACTTTATGTAAACTACTTTTTAGAACATTATGTGAAATTTCTTATCTTTCGCTTATTACATACAAAAAAACTCGTATATGCATTATTTTTAATATGTATTTATTTTATCTCAGTGAAATTAAGTATACTTCTAAACGGTGTGATTCAAAAAACGCTGAAGAATCTAAATTCGTATGTCAATGCGTATCAATTTGCTTATATATATATATATAGATATTTACAGATGTATTTTTAGGATTGTCTAACCTGCCTGGTTTAAGGAGTTAGAAATAAGTATTAAACTTTTTCGTTTTCGGTATACAAATATGAAGACCTCAAAATATAGCTTAGGGCTTAATATACATCATCGAACTGTTCTTATCAGGCCTATAGCTAGCAAGTTAATATTTCAATAGACAAATTAAAATGAATAAACTTCGTTATTTTGTAGTGCATTGTGTGTAATGGTACTATTTCCATTGAGGACAACTTTGTTGAGAGAAAAATATCTATAACCTTTCACGGCTCGCTTTAGATATTTCTCTGAAATTAGAAAACCGCTGCATTCTGATAGAAACGACGTACGTATCTATGTAAAGAATATGAGGAAGAACTTGTCCTCGTCCGGCTATTTGACTACGAACCTAAAAAAATGCAAATTTATTAAATGGGTTAAGTAGAGCCTTTATTTTGAGATTCGTCAGCAGAGGTCCGAAATTGCCGGAATAGAGAATGTCGAACGTATTTATAGCCCTATTACCAAATATTACGCAAATACGTAATATTTCTATTACATCTTGTTGAAATTCTATGCCAGGCTAGCAACGCGTAATCGTTGTGTCACTTTTAGAAATAAGGCACTATTTAAATCTTGATCATTGTTTTTGGCATTATTTTAAGTTTGTTTAAAACATTCTGTTTCAATTATGACTGCAAAATTTTCCGGTAGTGATAAATAAACTATGAAGTTATATAGCTGTCTACGTTAAACTAGGTTACCTTGAAAGGGATGTCTCGCTGGAAATACGTATTTGGGAAACAGATCGTGCAGGCACGATGCCCGCGCTTTTCGAAATTATTGTATATAAATTTACTCCGAATACGGTGTAGACGTATATGGCTAAGTTATACTTAATCCAGTTGCTTGTGAAGGAGATAAGTTGTATAGAATCAACCTTCCAATACGTTCGGTTTTATGCTTTTAACTATGGCTATTAATGAATTGATCTTACAATATATTAACCGGTAATAAGAACATTGCTTTAACTGTAAAATCGCGCACCTGGAGAAACACCGTACGTATTCGATGCGAGTACAATTGTTCTAATGACGAACGAAACAATCCTTATATCAAGAAAGTCTATCTATTGGTACCTTAGCAGAAGAAAGTCATATGCGAACGTTAGGTGTCATCTGTTGAACTTATTTAGTAATTAAGTCTGTATCGAGCCGAAACTTGTAATCATATTTACTTACACAGACTAGCATTTTAAAGCAACCGCAGCCGTTATGCCGTTGATAACACACATTTGTGTCTGATTTGAACGTTTCAATAGCTAGGAATCGCCACAAGTTCTGACAACTAATGTTCACAATGAACTGATATAGGCGTATCCGGATGGTTTTTTTTTGTATAGACGTAAATCTGTTAGTGTGTCGCTTGAGGTATCGGGCAGATTTTTCCATTTATGTAGCCGTCAACTTGTGGTGTACATGTATGGCTGATTAACTGTGTATTGCAGTCTACGACGCGATATGACTGAGAGCCCAACGACTGCGGCCACCGTAAAAGTATTTTACACTACGAAGCGATAAACGACAATTTTTTGCTACTGTTGTTTTAGTCATATTTCGTGTCTTGCGTTCGCCCATCAAAAGTGACTTGTTTTTGTTTTAATAAAGGGCAATTATTATCGTCATATAGTCTGTGTTGCCGTGTTGTCTAATTAAAAAGAGACTGATGTCTTAATTCACCGTATTCCTCGTACATATGATGATTCATTTCAATTTTTTTTTTTATATTTTATGCACATTTAATAATGATGGAATTTTACCGCTACAAGTACTATGGTATATACAAATTGATTTATGTAGATATTTTTTTCGTTATGTTTTGTATCTACTTTCTAAGGCAAATTATTTTAGGTCAGGCTAAAGCTTGATTTTTATGCACGTATGTAATTTCCTATTATATTCAATATTGCTAGGTAAACTAGTTTCCAGCTGACAGACGCCACCCTCGTGGAGTTTTTTTTTTGGAGAAGATTCAGATCCCGATCATTCGGAAAGTTTGTAAGCAGAGATACGTTCATAGATTTGCAATCCATCTTATTTCCATTTCGAGAATTTTGTTATCACGTATGAGGAAATTCTCTGAGAAGTCTACCCTACCGAGAAATTATTCGCTTTGAGCTTCGTGCTCGTTTCCATTCATCCAATGTAAACGACCTCCGTCCCTGTGATGGTGTTGCAGCGGTAGCGTTTGCGCCAGCAAGGAAGGAATATCCTCAGCAAAAAATGTTTAATAGTATTACGAAATTCGATGGTAAATATAGCCATAGAGTCCCTGCTTCTGCCTAGTTTTTATAGATCGCATTAAGACCTCTTTCCTAGTAGCACTGCTAAATAGCGACACCTTTCGTATCTCTCTTAAAAGGGACCATTCAAAATCAATTATGGAAGAATTTATTTTTTGCAGGAGGCCCTAAGCAGTTGTTACGTGTCCTACTGAGATTACCCCTACATTTTGCTAATCAGCCTATCATCGATCAAGGGCAAAGAAATAGCGACTGCATAACTGTAAAGCGGAAAATTTACTTACCTACTTGACTTAAAGAGCACTAAAAGCCAGCTACTCACCATGGAATCGTCTGCACGACCAAAATTAATGTTCAGTTATAGTCAAATAGGAATGAAATGGTCGAAAAGGTGATGAGGAAAAACACCGATGATCTTAGAGCAAGAAATAGTTTGGTTGCACCATTAGATGAGGGGAAAACTGTAAATTACCGACAAATAATGCTTGTTCTGAGATATTAGGCTCATTGAATAGGACCTTCTTGAAGCGGTGGATACGGTGCAGCGTCAATCAGTACGCTATTTATAAATGAGATCAATAAACAGCAAGGGGCACATTGTAATCCTTGTATTTTCGTCATGCATGTGTCATAAGCCCGGTGCCACATAGACCACAAAGCATGCCTGACAGATATGCTGGGTTCATAGTATTCTACGAAATTAGGCAACGAATATACAGTTCATTACGGTTTTATCCGCATGTAAAGTTTTTTGTGTCTATCTAAATTCACTAGAAATCCGGAAAGCAGATGAGGTTTTTCTTCCTTTTTGAGTTAAATCCTATTAGAATTGTGATTTTCCAATGGCATCGACAGCCGTACCTACCGAAAAAAGAAAAAGCAATAATAACGATTACATGATTTACGGGCTACTATAATAGCGGACGCTGATATGAAAACTCGGAGGAGGTGTATACGCAGTTCTACTAGCGAATCTGCGCATCTAAATATCTATGTCCATTGTGACGCAGCGGTGTGGGACTGTCCCTTTCATACATCTAAATTCATTGTAGAAGTAGATTGGGAAAAGCTTGAAACTGGGCACGTGAATAGGTCGCACGTCAAGCTGTCAAGTTGAACGGCTCACATTTGGATCGTTACGCCGTTTTAAGATCCGAAAGTGCTAAGTTATCACTTAAAGGATTATATTGTAGTGTAAAGTATCTAATTTAAGCCGCGTGTACTAACTTTGAGCTGCCACGAAAGGTCGACTTGGACGTAAAAAACGTATACATTTAGTATAAAGAGACTATTCGTCTCAAGAAGTCGCGTGGCTGCTCAAAGCGTTAATGGACTTATTTATGCCAAGGTGGCAGCGGCTCTGACAGAGGCCAGCGGTTAGAACTGTTCTTGCTACCTTAAACTGATATTGGTTACCTAACGTTGCATAATAGTCGCTTTCTGAAGTTTGACCTTTTTACGTCAGGAGCACTTCTATAGTTAAGGATATTCTACAAAACATAAGCTTATTCTTTGTTGTCCTTATTATACCTTGTAATGCCTGTCAGAGTCGTAGCGCTTCTACAATATATCGACGTGACATAAATAAAATTAGTTTTTAAAGTAGTGAAACGGTAAAAAGATTTAATTCACGCCATTAACGATCCGGTCACAGTTATTTGGGCCAACTTAGCGCAGCTTGTCAGGCTGCACGAACATAGTTTACTACATCTGTTCACAAAACTTACCCTGAAACAGTGTTTGAACACAAAACGTTTTCGTCACTGGATAAGCGTTCCTTTAAGCTATTCTTTTCTAATTCTCATCGAATAAATGGTTTTCAGACAGAACGACTTATCGTTGCTTACCTCATAAGCTCTGTCGATGCCTCTTCTGAGGAAGGGTAATCTTTTTCCCGGGCGGAGTTCCTCGCAGAACTTTAAAGACGGAAAAAAATCCATGAGCACACTGCGTAGACAACAACGTTGTTATGGGTCTTATAATCACTGACGCGTGATTTACTGATAATTACTGAGCAAGCGAAGCAAAAGTTCGACACCCACGTCCGTTTAAACGAAGCCATCAGAGATTTTCCTCTGTCGAGTGTAAGATACCCAGCTCAGGTGGATACCTCGGGCGTCGCAGGCAGTAAAGAACTTCAAAATACTTCAAGTAAAAAACTTCAAACTAACCTTTAAACTGATAACACTTGTAAATTGTACCATAAACTATCTGCAATATTGCCTTGTCGAAACAGGGCGAGCTGAAAGTAATAGCTGTAGCCAACACGTGCCAGAGGTCTACAATGGCGTCCGCTCGGACCAAACTAATGCAGAATTTGTTGTAAATGAATCCCTTAATCTGGCCGTCCATTCGTTAAATGGAATACCACAAAATTGTTTCTGTCGACGATTTACTTTCAAACAACTGCAATCAAAAATGATTGTCTCTATCATCCCTGTTGTATCAGCTATCCAAGGCGACGGTATTACGATGGTGAGTGTTCGGTGATTCGCCATTAAACGCCACTTATTATACTGTACGGTTTAATTGGCCACTGAATCACAACCGCGTTAGGCAGATCCGGTTTTCCATTTTCTGATCCTCTTGTTCCTAGATATGTTTGCGTTGTTACATTGACCATGGGCACCCTTACACAATAACAGTGTTGAATACTCCCAAAAAAAACAATACGTATACGTTATGCCCCATATATGTGAAAGTGTGCTTAAAATTTAATTTCTGAGAAAAAACATGTTAGATAAGAGGGTATTCAGAGCGGGTTGGAAGAGCGAAGTTGATATAGCTAATTATTGGTAATTGGCATGTGTTGGGGATATTGGCGTTCCCCTAAGATACGTATGGTTAGACGCCATCTATCTAGCAGCAGATACTGAATTTCCTATTACATACACACAACATGCATCAATAAATGCACTTTGTATTTACAATAGTAACACTGAAGTTACAAATATAAACCTACCTAATTCTATTTTAGTGAGTCGTAAATCAGGTTGAATGTTTGCGTAACTTACTTCTAACGAAAGCGTTTAGGGAATCAGATTAGAACGCCAGGTTATCGAGACCACACCAAGAAATCGATGTTAGATACAGTGGAATCGGGCTAGGTTTCAACACATAGCCCTGCTAGTACTTTTTTTGAAACAATATTTGTAGTGAGGGCGATGCCCCTCGTTTGTCGCAGGTTTCCGCTTAGTTTACCTCAAATGGCCTGCGTGGCCGGTCCCCAACGCAGCAATACCTCCTAGCGTCGAATGACTTGGAAGGGAATAGGATGAAACAAAACCTTTTTGGCAAACATCCGTTGACATTCTCTGGCTCGTTCAAATACAGTCTGTCATTGTAAAATTGTCATTGTAAAAAAACAACATAAAAAAAAAAAATTAAATGATAATGATCATAACAACAGTATGATCACGACCGCTACAATTACTACTAGTAACAATAATAACAAAAAGCTCACATAGGCCTCCTGCTATATTGGTTCGATAAAGTTTTTCGTTGCGTACTTAGAAGACCCAACTCACAGTTTACAACAGTTGAGAGGACTAGTGTCATGTAAGCCTGAACTTTTTAGGTCTCTTTAACACAGAGAAAAGGCATTCGATTCAAAACGTATTGTAGGCTGCCTGGTGACAAAAAGCGACAAAATTTCTTTTCGTCTGTGTAGTTGCTTGACCTTGTATGGTTTACAGTCAATAATGGTTTCCAATTAAAATTTCAACTTATACTACTGCTACTTCGACGATCTAATACGACTTACCCCCCGATATAATAGTAAAAGGCATACGATATTCGTTATCAACGTAAACTAGCCCCAAGCGTAGACCCTAGTTATGAACCGCCCTGTTATTTTAGCAAATCAAACATTTTTTCATATCGTTTACAGTCAGAGAATATCTACCGAACTCATGCTCTGAGTGTGCTACTACCTCGTCTAAATGGGTGCTTAGGTATGATTGAACGGTTTGTGTCATTAGTAGTCACCAAAGGTTGCCACTTACAGGATCCCGTCAGAAATTTCTATGAAACAGTAGCAGATATCGTGCCTGAAGCGATCGTGTGCGTATTTATGAAACTATGTATATTCCAGGCAGTGACGAGCGTAGAGTTGCTCTTGTCGTCCCATTGGAAATAGCTCTGATAAAGATAGTATTACTGACTTACTTAGAGATATCATTCTCTGTAAAACTTACCGCAGGTGACCCGCTACAGTAAAGAAGGCATTGTCTATCTTTGGGCCTTGCGAGCCTTAGCGTTGCGTTAAGATATCCATGTTTAATATCGAGTAATATCGTTCGTGCTCTTATCGGGTAAAATTGTAACTGACTGCGTCTAGGACACTGTGAAAATTCACTAAGAAGCATGCCGTTTATCACTTTCAAATAATGTGGGATCGTGCCTTCTGTGATAAAAAAAAAAATTCGTTCCGTTTATGCAAGCCAGATTCAAGGTTATTTCTAAAAAACAAAAAACCCGTAGGTTTAAAGATCATGATCAATGTTAATGCTGCGCGTTACACATTAGCTATCAATTCGTGGAGATTAGTCGTCGATAGTGAAACAGAGCAAACAACATTTTGGTTAAAATAGGTAATATTGATGAAGGGTTATTTCGACGACTAAAAGCTGTACACGAAGCAGGAACTTTTCATTGAAATGTTTGATGGAGTTTTGTGACATAGGTCCCGGGCGTGCGTTCATAAGGTATATCCATAGACCTCAAAAAGAAAAGCAACAGTAGTTTCTCTTCTGTCATCATTGGTTTTAAGGCTAAATGAGCACCCAGTTCATTCTTCGGCCATCCAAATTGTTGAAAAACAGACAATATGCATGAATGTCTAGTCGACTTTAGGTAAAAACTTGTAAGAACCTTTAGACCGTTTTTATATTCTTTTCAGCCTGACAACCTGTCTCTAAGGGTATACTGAATCATAAGCTAACGTGTTTCGCGGTGAGACAGGATCCAGCCAACAAGAGGGGCAACTTTTAACCAGCCCTAAAGATCTAGGTCAGATTGATTAAATACAACGATCAATGTTGCCATGCGTGTTCTCATTAAACAGTTCAGTGTCGGTTTTTAAACGCCCACCAACAAAACTCTGTCGTCTGCCTCTAAACAGGTTTGAAACCTAGGGCTGTTTCGTGGAGCGTTCCAAGACCTGGTACGAAATTCGTTGTCCAAGTGGAGACAGTATGTAGCATACAAGTGTACTATCATTCATTCGTGACTAAGGCCTTTTTAATCGCATGGATTTACGCACCGTCACCTTTGTAGAACTGTACTCCACCTGTGAGATCAGGTCGGTTCTTTTCGGTATGAGAGGTCCCTAAGAACGTACAATTTGTAGTTGCGGATGCTCAGAGTGAAGCTTCGTATGGTTTAATCACTGTGAATTATGATAAGGCGTTTCGTTATACATTATATTTATGAACGCTTATATTTACCAGAATCTTTCTCTGCACAGAAACGTTATATGCAACGATGGTATATCCACTCTGTTAAGGTGAAGTGTTTGTTTGACTGCGGCCTTCAAGAGCTTTCGAAATTTATAAACCAACTTTGAGCTTCGTTCGTTTTGACATTTACAATTTCTTGGTAGTTACATCGTCATCAGTTACTGCGTTCCCTATTGAATACGTAGCTGACAAAAGTTTTTAAACGTTTATTTTTTTTATGCTGACAGGCTTTTGCCTTTCTTACAGGCAGAGTAATAATACCCACTTTGAGCTGATGGCGTGATTTGTAGAGTAGAATGAATACTACGATCGCTTTCAGAATATTATATATTTTCTCACTGAAATTCTATGTTATTTCCATCTAAAGTTTGCCAGTCGCTGCCACTGATTTATCTAGTGGTCAGTTTGCCCTAAGTTAAGAGATTGCGAGAGAAGATTCGGTGTCTGTGGGCAATTAAATATGCACGCATTCAACGAACTACTCAAATAAATTTTACAAAGTAGCAAAGAAAACGTAGCATTCGGACTTATGCTACCGTTAGAAAATTATACAGTGAACGACCGAAAGCTAAAATCTTTATGAAGCCGTTTGTGAGAAAGTCAAAACAGGTTGGCATATAAAATCGACATTGGACAATAGCTTGTAGATTCCGTTTACTTATGAAAGTCATAAAAAGGAAATCGAAATTCTAAAACGATCCGAGCGAACCAGTCATTAAATAGCTTTACTGTAGAATAATCAGACTCTGTCTATAGGTATTGTAGTATCTTCTATGCCCATTGGATTGTTGGCACTTCCTTGAACCTTTTTCTTTAAATTATAACTGGCAAACGTGTCATCTATTACCGAAATTTCAGATGCGCTAAGATTATTGTTACTCTACGGATTAATGCCAGGCATTTTTGGGCAAGGCTGCAGATTTAGAATCGACCACTGGTTCGCACTTGCATTTAAGTTGTAAAGTTATTTCCTTCTGAGTTGTACTAGTTTATCGCAGAAGATTCGTATTTGGGAGAATGCGCGATGCGAAATTCAGCGATGCTATTTTTGTCGGAGATCTCAATTCGTTTATATTAATTCAGTGTTTACACATTCAGGTCGTGTGTTTCTGGTAAAGCTTTTTTTTTTTTTTTTTTTTTTGGTGAAACTATTATACAAAGACCCCCGTTTTTTTTTTAAATTTGGAACCTAATATCAAAAAAGTTCACTTTCTTTCTAAATATAACAGTTGACGAGTTCAGTCAGTAAGGAACTGAAGTATTCTTTGGTTATGCTAGATGGACCCATAGTCTTTGTCTCACGCGTGTGTTATCATTGATTTAACTGATTTTACGCCTTACTAATACACTAAATTTTACGTAAAGAAGCCAATAAATATTTTATTGTAATAATCTTGTCGGGCGTAACCCGCTGGCCATTTGTAGCTTTTCTATCAGCCTAGTCTAATATGTTTACCTCTGAAAACTCAGCCAACTTTAGATTTGCTTTAGCCATGATACGTTGGCTTTCAATACGTTTCTAAAACTTGATCACTTAAGGCTTTTTCAGTATTGGCTATTTTATTGTGTGGTCTGCATGCGCGCGGGTTAGGCCGGCCATTCGCCGACGTCTGGGGAACGGACGCGCAGTAAAGCGGCTATCAGTCGACCCTTAACAAAGTTTACGGTTAATAGACCGATAGATACGGCTGGTCTGTTTACTCTTTTTCATCACTCCATCGCTACACAGGCAAACCCAGACACCCAATAGGGTCTACGTAATTCTCATCCAAAGATAACAGTTATTGGTATTCGTCTGTATAGTGCATCGATACCATTGATTGGCGCTAAGCTTCCCCCTCCTCTATACGGAATGCCATGTCGAGTTTCCACCCTTCAAACGACATTTTCGTGTCGAAAATTGAAAACTAGGTGTATGAGGAGGCAATGCATTCCGATCGAAAACGTTCGAATTCGACCAAAAATCACCCCTCTCTACCCCCCCCCCCCCAACGTAGACCTCCATGTAAACGTTCAGCTACCATTTTGTCAGGTGAATATCTTTTGCCGAAACTGTCTTTAAAATACAGCTCAGCTCAGCTCAGCTCCTGGTTATGCCATATACATGGATAAGAAACTCCAGCAAAAAATGCATAAATGTAAAAAACTTGCTAAAATTAACATTAGGGCTAATCTAAGTACTTTAACGAATTTATCTCAGTTTGAAAAACAAACAGATACCAGAAGGACCTTCAGGCTTTACCTTGTGCCTCCTTTGTATTATTTTTATTTTATTCATTTACCTATTTTAACGAAGGCTTTAGATTGAAAGTACGTTACCAGTTACCCTAGCTAACTTGTTGTTTTCGTATAGTTATTTCTGCAGTTCTGTTTAATAGGTTCACTAGGGAATTTTGCCAACTCTAGATTTGTCTCGTTCGGAACGAGTCGTTTTTTAAGACATTTTTACTATTACGGGGTTTTTGAGTGTCGGCTAGTTGATTTTTTTTTCTTGAATAGAGTCGGCCTATCTCTGAGGTAAACGAATGAATCGGGTGGGCTAACATATTGACTCTGGTAGCAAGGCTTAAGGCTTTTTTTTTAATCTTCCCTTTTATAATATATAGCTGTGCGTATTTTTAACTAAATTAAAATGTGATAAACGTTACATGATGTTTCAGCTGATGTATTGGCTTTGCTCCTAATAGTTCATCGTAGCCTGCATTTTTTTACCGTTTGTTAATTTTTTTTTAGATGATAGGTGTTCACGTACCTTTTTTTCGCATTTGGCAGTCTTTAGCACGACTTTTTTTTTCTCAGGAAAATGGCTGCAAAGCTTATCACTTCAACTTTGCAATTATCATTTTTTAGAAATTTTCTAAGAAACTACTGCTTGCCTTTGTTACACTAATAAACCAACACGACTCATAGGATTTCGCAGTTTTCGAAAATATTAATTTTAGGTATATGTTGCATTTTTAGTCAGTGCCTTTAATCTATTAAGTGGCTTAAAGAATAGTTGTTAAGAAAGCAGATGCAGAAAAATGTTTGCATAAAAATATGTTTTTGATAGTTCATTATTTTTTTGCCATAGAGTTGTTTAGAAAGTACTTTCAGAGAAAAACGTTCGTGGTGTTAGCCGCTAGAAGTTTCCTATGGGGCACTCATTAGAAATCTGGTTAAAAGTAACTCAAGACGCATTTAAGACAAAAGTAACTCACACCCCATTGTCACGTGAAGCCACCAAAAGTCGGCTCGATCCGACCATTTTAGGGACCGACTTGGTTCGCACAAGCAAACAGAGTCTCAATAGTATGTAGATAGATTGATCCAAATTCGTCTCTAAAGATGCTATCTTATAGATTCAATCATTAAATATAGCTAGCTATAGGATCTACTGGGGAGATCTTTGTGGGGTAAATAATTTCCGTCGGAGAGTAAACGACTCTATCGGGTAAGCAGCTATCTGAACCACTATCCAGCATGAGTCGTTACTGAAGAGGTCACGTGAACCTTTTCACTCCATTATTTCATGTCTTATTTAGCAGAAATCTTCTACGGCGGTAATTTAGACCTCGTGACCCATTCATCTACTGTAAATCGGTTTAGGCTAGAAAATTCGTTTCGCCATTGTCGAGTAGTCCCATATTGTCAACGGATTCCAATAGGAGTGTTCCCCTGATGAGACGTCGTGTCGGATTCCGAAAAATCGGACGTTCTGGAAATTCTATTTGAAAGTAGTAAATGTGACTAGCCAAATTGACACTATCTGCAGCAACTATACGAGTAGCTATCGACATACAGGTAGTTGTATATACAATAGCGATACCTGATAAATTTACATTTATACAGACACAATGCGCTCTAGCTTTAATAAAAGAAAAAAAAAATGTTTATATGTACGAATTGTTGATACATAAGCGAAATTCTAGAAATGCATTCTAGCGTTTAAGCGTGCTCATGGTAAACTTTGTATCGTCGTATCGTACTTTGTATCGTATTGTTGTTGACAAGTCGATGTAAGTGCATGAAAAACTACTCACTGCGTTTAGTCTATTGTTTGACTAAAATAGTTCTTGTTGAGAAGCCAGAACCATAAGCTCACCTGCTTTGAAAATTATATCGGAGTGCTGTCGTCATGCCTTCACCGACCTAGTGAAGCGCTGTGGCAACAATTATTCGAATCCTTTAGGTCATCTAGCTCTGTCACCTATTATGATTGAGATTGCTCGGACTGTTTCCTGAGACAGTTTGTGAAACGTCATACTCAATGCACACGGGTCTCCTGTAGGTCGAGAAAGCAGTAGGACGCTGGCTATCCTGAATTACATTTGTACGGTAAAATTGGCTGTTTATATTAGAATACGTAAAATCAGTTCTCTGTGTTGTGAAGATAAAAGCTTCCTATTGGAGATAATTGTTTCGGCCCAGCGTTGGCTTTAGAGAGACCCGCGACACTAATCTACAAGACCGTTTGCAACGAAAGAGAGTAAATTGAAGATTGCCCGTCACCTATTCAAATAGGGTATACTTTATTCTCTCACTGATTCCCCTACTGATACGGAAAAACGCTTCTAAATTTCCAGTACATGTATATATGTCTAACAGGTCATATCGTCGCATAAGTACTTTCTTTTCACATTTCGTGTCAGGTTGTTGTAAACGGTTGCCTTTCCTCGTTGATGACTTCGTCGCGATAAAGGCTACATATACAATTTTTCATTTGGCGAACGCGATGTTGAGGCTAGTCATGAACTGTCCTGATCGTTGGCGTTTACCCTCGTATTTAAAGAATATAAGATTCTATTGGCAAATATTTATCGGCTGGAAAATTTAGTCTCATGTAGAGTTCCTCTTTAATTTAGATGTTCATTGGTTGCAAGGTGGATCAACAGATATTGAGGACACGTACTAACGTCGGCGTTATAATTAACAATGAGGTCTCAGAAAAGGCCTGTCCGAGTGAGGCAGTAGAGGCGGCTTCACGAAAATGTATCTAGTTATCTGAGCGGAGACTTGGCGCCACTTCGAAAATAAAAACACACCCTGTGACTCTTAAGGTGATGGGATTCAAAACTGCGGTCAAAATGTGGCCAAAATCAGACAATTACAATTCTGTAGTAGTACAACTATATTAAAGTCTGTTAGTATCGACCGTGTCTGCTGAAAAAAATAGTTTAACACCGACAAACTATGGTGATCCGACAACGGGGCGGGGCGACAGGCTAACTAAATATGGCGTCCTTCTGCCCACAATTTCCGCCTCGAGGCACTGTTAGTGATGTGGCGCAATGACTAGGATTATGGCTTACAGTAGAAACGTCGCCTTTTTCTTTCTAGCTTGTAAATTTTGTAATCTTACGGTACGACGCGTCAGCTCTTTTTATGTGTTAGCTGCCTCGTGTTCTCCTACGGTGGGCCTTCTACTTCATTCGGTTCACCTCGTGCGTCGCTCGTCAAGGTTAAAAGCTGTGGTTTTTGCTTGGTGGTAATTTTTGTGCTGGTGTGCGCTTGCCAAAACGAGACCGCTTTTGCGAAGGTCGGCGGTCTCAGACAAACCTGGCCTGGCCTGGCCTGGCCTGGTGTTTAATGTCCTTTAAACGTTAAGTTGGCATGTCCAACGTTTTACGCATAAGTAGCCTTTCTGCCTCTTTATCAACTAACAGGCGGCAGGATACATTGTAACTATCCCGTACGCCGCAAATCTCATTACTCATTTCTAGTCCAAACCACACATTTCTATTCATGCGCTGAAAGGACGTCAACTGGTGTAAACTAGTGTTGATATTGTTGTTGTGTATATATATATATATATATATATATATATATATATATATATATATTACATGAGAGTTCCGCGGTTGACCTCAGCCGCTGCTGCCTTTGGCCTTGTATATTTAATTGGAGTTCATTAGAATCGAAGTCTGTTTATTGGTGGTCCGTGGAATATTGTTTGTAGCAATACATCAGTAGTAAAAAATGCACGGGGTGCAGTGGCGCAAGATGGCAATTCACAGCTGTTGAGCCTTCCTCAGATGGAGCGGAACGTGCAGCGCAGAACGTTAAATCAATGCTGAGGGGTGGCGACGTACTTTTCTTTGTCACCCAACGTAGCCATGGGCTAATAGGTGGCGGAATTACGAGCTGGAGAAATTCAGTTAAAAGGCTTATATTTTCATATGTAATTTTATATTTCTGATTTTAACCACAATTTAAATAACAAGAAGTCAATAATGTGCAACCATCATCAATTACTTTAAGAGTTCATATTATAATAATTACGTGACTTTTAGATTCTGCAAAAAAACCCAAAGTAATCAACCTGCCACGTACAGAGAACTATTCAAACGAGTAATATTATATTGTACGCAAGTAGCTTTTAGTTAATATGTAAATATTATAGATAATATGTAAACCTTATATATATTGTCAAACCTCATCTCAGGACATTCCGCTCGATCCTATTATGGTGTTGAAATACCCTATTTGAAATCAACCGCTACCCTGTAGAGCAGCATGGTCTAATCTAAGCGGTTGCGTCTCGGCGGCGTGCGGCTTAAATGAAAACTCTTGAAGCTTGAAGATGTTGTATGATAAAGAGGATCTCTTACAAGAAAAGAGAAAGCATCTATTGCACGAGGTTCGTAAGCTTTAATATAACAATTAAGGCCATATAAGTTCACATCTTCATTTCACTTACAAGATGAAACTTTTTTTGAAAACTTCCAGTCATCTTCCGCATACCATAGTGCCTCTCTGATAATATAAAAGCATTTTTTTCGCGCATGAATGTTCACGTTAGTCAACGCCCAAAGAGCCGAAACTAACATTATTCTAAAGATGGTAAATTATGACGTTCGACTGTTTCAACCGAACGGGCGTATGCAAAGCAAGTACTCATTATTAGGGTTTTCGAGGTCGAATAGAGGGTATTCTGCTGTGATCGAAATTGTGTGTATCAACAAGCGAAAATACTTGATCTTTGATGCTGCCAGCTCCTGAACTGTACATGTTGTACGAGTAGAATCGGCAGTGGGTTCACGCAGGGTTTCTCCATCCGCGAATTAAGGTTACGTGGCCTCTACTTCCGTCGGTTGGGGCAAAGGGTAGTCTTGAAACAGCTTCGGGCTCCAATTTGTATCTACGCAAACGCACGTCTTCGAAGTCAAGCAATGACCACATTCGACTACGCTATAGCTGCCGTGAGCAACACGGCAGTGATTCCAAGCCTTGAACCTCTAGCGGCCTCGTCGCGGTACGTGCAAGCACGAAAATGGGCATAACTAGTGCGACAGCCAAAGTGGATATGCACCTGGAAATTTCGAATAGCCGTCTTCCTACGGGCCGACGATTATAAATGCATAGAAATTGTAAAGGATGAATTCACAGTCGCAATTGAGTTGTTCGCTGCGAAACCGAAAAAACTACATCTAAGTTACATGTCCTATCTGTTACACGTTTCGGGTCGAACTGTAAGACCGCTAATAAAGTACAGATTCAAAGCTATTGCAGCTATACAGCGTCAAGTTGCTGAGAGCAACTGATACTATTGTAAAAATTATTAAAGGAAAAAAACAAGATTGTGTAATATCACAAGGCAAATCAAGTCTTTTTCAAAGGTAAGGATCACGAATACTCCCAAGAGGAGTCACAAATATACGTCTGTAGCGCCGGCGACCAACCGCGATCCGACTCCCGTGTTTTGTCTATCGCATCGTTTCAGGCGCCCGTCAACTACACTGCCAATCCTCAGTAATTGTGCGCAGCTAAATGGGCTGCTCTCAGATTAGACGGGGGTGATACCATCGGGACCGCGTATATACTACGCTCAACAGATGTAGCCTTTTAGTTTCGCCCCAATTTTTATGGTCCCTTCGATTTATATGCGACATAATATGTAAAGCTAAGATCTACGATAGGTTTTAATTGTTCTCTTTTACCAAGCTAGCGTAGAATATATTTTCCGCTGTCTTGGCTATCCTCAACAGATTAACCTCTTTCGGCGCCGCTCTGTTCGGTCGAGCGACTAAGGAGCTACTAGATTTTCTATCCCGCATAATTCGTTGTTGATTGTTTTAGCAGTAGAAACTCAGGGACAGTCGAGGGTATTCACAAGCTTTTTCATATCTGTCGCGGCGAAGTCTATTGGATCGGGAGACTAGACTGTGCGTAATGTTCTCCTTAAGCAAGAAGCATCTAAACACCTAAAGGTGTTTTCTACTTCCTAAAGATCTTCGTAATCGGTTGCAATCGAAGAGTGAAAAACCATCCTTTTGGGGTTATGCTAAAAAATCTACCCCCTACAGAGTATAGTCATAAGGGCTATCGGTTTGATGAATAGCTCATTTTTGGGTAAGCCGAATTACCTACCTCTGCGAAAAAGTAAGATCTGAGGAAGAGGGCATTCTGAAATATCCCAGAATATTAGACTTTTATGTACCCCAAACGAGTATTTTAGCAAGCCATCGATGGAATCACTACCCATTTTACTAAACCTTAATTTGTTCTCAGTAGTCAGGGTACTAGCTCCGAGTCGCAATGCTTTGAATAAAAGGACTGGCCTTGGCTAACCCTAGCGACACGACCTTCATGCTTCCGTTATATTTCACGTAAACTAGAAACCGACTGGACGAAAAAACTCAACGTTCTTAATAAATTTCCTTCTAAAGAGCTAGTGAACAAATGCAAGTGGGCGAATTTTCTTTAAAATTTCGTTTAACAGAACTTCGTGGATGAAGTGCGTTAATGATGTTGAACGCGCTTGGCAGCGGACTCTCACCCAGCCTTTATAAGCGAAACCTTTCTTCTTGTATTCACTTCTACCGGTACAGCGAATCTGTTAGCTTCTGTGGTCTCGTAAATAAACACTGCAGGTCAGACCCCGCACTTGTCTCCTGTGGAAGCGATACTATTTGACGGTGAATTTTTTAGACCAAGAGTTTCTCAAACATGGGGAGGATCAAGGTCTCTACAGATGGGTAATGGATAAACTCAAGATGACTTCGGGTGAGCCGTGCCTAAATCAAGCTTTTATATAGATGTCCTTAAATACCGTTCTTATTTAGGACCTTTGAATAGTTAAATAGTTTTTATGGTTCATATGAT
This sequence comes from Varroa jacobsoni, assembly GCF_002532875.2. Taxonomy (NCBI): domain Eukaryota; kingdom Metazoa; phylum Arthropoda; class Arachnida; order Mesostigmata; family Varroidae; genus Varroa; species Varroa jacobsoni. The sequence continues at coordinate 16,388 of NW_019214366.1, read as the reverse complement.
CTCTTAAAAATACTTTCATAACCAGGTACAGGTTTTCACTTTATATTGATATTTCGAAAAATCGAGAAAACTAAATGAACCACAATATATAGAAGCGACTGATCTTCTGAATTTTTTGATTTATTACAAATGTGTAATTTTCAGACAGATTGACCGTTCGTGCAGTCAACGATACGTTTTAGTGCCGAATATATATTTTTTTTGTTGTGAAATTTTTGGCTGTAAGAGAAACCCTGATAGAGAACTTAGCGTTTAGGAGAAGTTAACTTCAAGTATAAAATTCATTAACCCATATACAACAAGTATACAGTACGACTTGTTACCATACAGTAAGCATTAAGGTGGATTCGACGTATGGCTTGCAGCTGTTTGGGATGTCAGTTGCGAGAGTGCGCGTAGGGCAGCTTATACTCCACATTATCATTTCACTCGCTTAAATATGATTCTAAGGAAGTTTATCTATTCATTAAAGGTCATTACAAAGATGTGACCGATGAGGGAGTTCATCGAAACATCGTTCTAGCTTTATGCTCCATTCAATTTTTCGCCGTCATGTGGGATGTACACGAAAACGCTTCTAAACGTTCTTGCTTTTTGTAGTACGTTGATGCTACAGAACATTTACAGAGATGGTCGAGTATAGAGAATATATACTTTTACTATACTTGTTTAGATTTGACTAGTATTAAGATTATCGTAGAACTATTGAACGCCATTTGAGCTAACGTTACTCACAGTGCTTTATTATACGTAACTAAAATGCATGAATGCCGGCCTAGAGCTCCGCAAAGGTGTTCTTCTCTATACAACGAACTTTAAACCCTATTGAATACCGACAATTTCTCCTATACTATACAGCGTTATACGCATATGTATCGAAAAAATCGTTATTTCCATTAGTTATCAATACCTCTGAACGAATCCGACATGAGTCCCGTTAATCAATTACACAGAGTTGTAATTTTAATTAGAACTTCCGTATAATAATCCTTATACACAACTCGTGAGAGCGCTTTTACCTAAATATGGTAATAAAACATGTTAGAACATCGTTAAATCACTTTGTCGGAATATTACATTTTGAAAACAACGGATTTATACGTCGGAGCGATGCAGTCAGTTGGCGTTTATCGAAGTTTTGGCTCGTATTCGTTTCGACCAGCTTCTGCATTAAGGTAAAGATATCTTTATTCAAGGCGGCATCGTACCAACTGCAGCTGTGCCAACTAATCAGGTCCTACAATAAACGTCCTACAAACTTTATAATTCCGCCTGAGAATCGTTCGTAGTGGCCGCACAGACAGAGATGAAACCACCGGAAAAGTATTAAGAGATGAACGAGTTCTTCAAATGTACTCAATGCTTCAAAGGTAGACGTTCAAAAAAAGTTTTTCGGGTGACATTTATACTTCACGCGGAAGCACAGACTCCTATCTACTAGGCGTAATATCCAATATCGAAAACTGCTTTTCCACTGTCTGCTATTCGCAGCTGCGATGAGACCTCAGGTGTCGTTGGGCCTACGAGTGACTACTGGCGTTCGTAAAAAATAAGGAGAATTCTTTCGATACCGAAGCATTTGACAGAATTGCTATTGTTCCTGGAAGGACGCGTGTTACCCAAAATGCGTCCTTTTTTTTTTTTAGAAATGTAGCTTATCTTGAAAAACTATGACTACTGGCGACAATTTAAGCTTTAGTTGAAGTACACATTTTAATGAGGCTGGATTTTTGGACGGCAGAGTTGGCTATTTTGATTTACCTTCTAGAACTTTAATTTTTGAAAAAATCATATCCTTTGACACCCCTCTTGGTGAAAATGCGTATGCTGTTGAAGAACATTTTGTCCAGGTGGCCATTTTAAAAATAGTAAAGGAATTCTTTTTGCAGTGAATATGAGCTTCAAGTGTGGTAACCCTTTTGTTGAGTGCGCAGGTTTCAAACACAGAGAACCCTTTGTTTTAGGTGTATCTATCTCAACATCGTTTAAGGTCACGTCTTCACCTTGGCATGATTACTGCGATCAACTCTCGTGCTTTAAACCTTCTTTAACTCGATATAGACAACTAGCTATTTACGATCCGGAGCTTGATGCTCTATGTAACGCACGTAAACGGTTTCAGAGCCAACCTTCGGCTACGGTTGAGATCGATCGAGTAGATTGCTTCGACCGTACAGCTCATTTGTGAAATGAGAAGCACGTATAATTGCCCTGTTACTTTTTATTAATGAGGAATCTGGCTTTGATAGTGCATCAGCGCCAGTCGGCATTGTAAACTATTAGAATCCCCAATCTAAGAGAGATAGCGGCGCGCGTCAACTTTATTAAATTATAATTTATAATCTGGTAAAATTTAGACACCGCATGACAAGACCCTGTTCAGCTTTAGCTTCAAACTACCGACAAATAAAATGTATAGCACACATATAGTAGTCACGAAATGAATTTACGATCAAATTGCTTAAGCACGCACCCTTTTGAAGTAGACATTAGATTTCAGGGGCCGTGTACCTACGGATACGGAAGCAGAAGAAATAAGAACACGTAGTACTGCAGCGATAGATGTCATAACTTTAATGCGCCATATTTTTCGAATCGAACTTGTAACTACGTCATCTTAAGATACTCGTATTATTGTGCAGTTGTGCGATCATATAATTTAACGATACCATTCAACTGTAGTAAGATATCCTAAGCATGGCAATGTATTTTGCTTGACCACGAATACGCTTAAAGGCGTACGAACCATTTAGATAGACCACCCTGTGACCCACCAAATTGTTAATTAAATCTGCGGTATCACAGATATGGCATTCACAAGGTGGACTCTCAAACTTGTTTTTTCTTGCGGCCTTTTTGTCCTGGCCAGTCTGACTGCAATCGAAGTATTCTTATTTATCGCGCTGTTTTTGACAGGGCATAATTGGAAAAGCGGTGCCTGCTGACCCTAGAACTACGTCTGCCGTCCATGCCGCGTTCATAGTGAGACGTGTCAGTTGTGGGAACTTCAAACATCGTCGAAAGCATTGCCTTAGTTATACGTTTTACTGTAGATTTACATATTGTTAATCCGCGGGAAAACATTGTTTTTGATATATCTGTCCCATCCACGTACTGTGCCGAAGGCGATGTCGCTTTTGAAAAGCAGATGCAATCTTTGGCCTCCTGTCCAAGTACTCCTGAGGTAAGTTTTCAGCTCCTTTCGTGACCATAGGCTGAGAAAAGTAAATTTCCGTAAGTTACCTATTTCGTAAGGAACACAGCTTTAAAGACTGCTTCACTTTGGGGAGGGCGTGTATCTTTTGCCCGAGCTAGGTTTCTGACATAATTCTCTTTTACCTTCTGAAGGAAAGTCACCTTTGCGAGAAAGGCCGCTTCGGTTGTCCGCCTGCTGCAGGTAAACTGTCATCAAAAAATACCGTTGTTGGCTCGTTCGGATGCTTTTAACTTTTGTTGTGTTTGCATTGCTTGCTTATTTGTGCCTGATAGAAAATTGTGGAGATACTCGAAAGTTGATAGACCTGCTAAGAGCAAAGCAAAAGAGAACAGTAATATTCTAAGGATAAAAACAGTACCTTGAGTGCAACATGGAAGTAATAAATAGTTAAATGCAATTATCGCACGGAATTACAAACTAAAAAAACATGGTTGAGATAAATATGCGCCTTACAACAAAAAAAAACTTGTGAAATTCAAAAGGTCTTTTAGTTGATCATGGTAACTGGCCACAACTTATTGCTTACTTATTGCAGGAATCCAGGGTTAAAGAATGCGGCATACATTAAGGCTGCCTCTGATTCAGGCACTGAATGGATGTGTCTCGCATAAAATCATCTGCTTTTATGTAGTCTAATAATACCGAACTCCAAATGCGCTATTCCGGAATGTATCTAATCGATGACGTACTTAATTTTCATCGAAGAAAATGTAGGCCTGTTAAACGCTATTAGATAAACCTGCGATAAAAAGCAACGAGTTAAACATGAGTGGAAGGAACTGCGGTAAGTATGTAGCTTGAGTAAATTTAAGTTTGCAGTTATGCAAACTTATCTATGCAAAAAGGACCTAGTCGGTTAAGGAAACGTCTTTATCAGCGTTTGCAACGTACTAGCGACGCTCTATACCCGACAGAACCTACTCAATTATGAGACAATACACACTGATAAAATGTAATAAAGGTGTGCAGAAAACTTTATTGGCCCGTGCACCAGGCGTTGCAGATGTAGGGGAGGCAGACCAGTGTTTATTGGAACACTTTTTTTTCTCTACTTTTCGTCGGAGCAAGCTGCTCCTTTTTTCTGAGTGACGTACTTCGCCGAGGGAACGCCCTTCATTAAAGCAATCTAACTAGAGTCTTTTGCCATAGCTGCTTCCATCACTGGACTGACGCTTCTTGTCTGCGCCATGCTTCACGATTCAAAACAGTAAAAACAAAAATCGCACTCCTTTTTGAAGTTTCGCTTTTTGTTGGGGTTAAGCTATTACCGTTGGTACAGATTCAACGAGAATTTCGTTTCTTACGATTTTTGTAAGAATCGCCATTTTTTCGAAGCCTCATTTTTTATGCCAGGCACACTTTTCACTGAAAATTGGATTTTTGGCAAAACTGCGCCTCTTGTAGGAAAGTATCTTTCATCATTGTTTGAAGCAACGCGTTTCATGCCTGTTATTTCACCTGTAATTTTTAGTGGCCACGCGTCTTTTAATTGAACTCTATTTTTTCCGAGTTATGTCCGAGTTAAAACTTTCTAGTTCCGGTGCGTGTCCTGTGAAATTAAGGCTCTTTGGCGGAGCAAAATTTTTTTTTAGAAGCGCTCCTCAATAGTAATCTGAGGCATAAGATACAAACTATATGGAGTAGAACAACTTTTTTAGCTTGAACAAACAATGTCGAATCACCAAAGAAGGAAGGAAAAACTCAGTATTTTTTTGAGCATTCGTGTAGCAGTTATGATCAATTATGTCAATCATATTAACCATTGTTACTCAATGGTTTATTAATTGTATTAATTAATAGTTGAGTACACCTACTTGCAGAAAATTTTCCATGAGAGCAATTTATGGCAGACGCAAGAGGTTAACCTGGAACCTATCATGCTTTGCATGGTAAGCGCATGCCATGATACGTATATTTATAATATTCACACGGTAAAAGGAGATTGAACGCTTCGAAACGCGGTGTTGATTCAAAAAACGAAAAAAATATTTTTAAACATGTCGCAGATTATTGAAATATGAGGAACACCAACGATGCCGTAACATACGTGAGTACGGGTCTCTACTTTTTTCTTAAGGGGTAACTTAATCAAACACGTGTTGTCGATGCACTTGTTCAGATCATAACAATTCAATCGAAGCTCTTAGTAACTCAGTAGTAACACGATAACGAGTACTCAAGTGAGGATCTATTATTAACACCTCTTTCTCAAGTTTGCAAAGAGCTCGCTCATGTTGCATACTTTTCTCTTTGGAATATCACCAAGCAGTTTCAACTAATAAGAAATTCCCTATCAAGTACTGCACAAAGAATTACAAAATACATACATTGCTAGCTGTTGGCTAAAGCACGCACAAGGACTGCGTCCTTCTTCAACAATACAAAAAATCATTCTAATTTAAATACACATTTTCACAACGATTCTAAATCTGAAAGATTTAGACATGAAGTAAACAACTGTGAATATGATTCGCGAACTATAGTTAGGTTAGTTGTTCCTAAAAAATCACACAAGACGTTGGTCAGTAACGGTTGGCCAAACAATTTTATAACAAAAAGAATTTTACAATACTCATGTTGCTTCTCCCCCAGCAAGGGATATGTTACTGTTTGTTTAAAACCTCCTAATTAATCAGGTTGAAAATCGTCTATGGAATGTTTACTTCCTGCTTTAATCATTTCCTGCATCTCAGTTGGGTTCATGCTCTGATTTAGCTGGAGCCTCAAACTTAATGGATGTTGTGTCGATTTTGATTGAGATCACTAATTTAGCTGCTGTCTCTGATCTAGTTAGGCCTTCTAGAAAAACAGGGGCTTCTGAGGGGACCGGCCGTTCAGTTCTGAACTGGAGTATCAATGACAGCATCCGGTGGGGTTTGGCCTTGTGGTGATGCTGTCGTTTGTTGTGCCGCCCTCTCCGATGTTAAAGTTGTGCATGCTGGGGTTGTTCCTCCGAGTTCAGGCACACTATCGGTCCCTGTGCCGAGACTTCTCAGAACGACGCTATCTGGCAGCATACTATCTGGATGAGACTCGCAACCTAGCTTCAATGATGTTGTGGTTTGAACGCCCACTGGTGTGCTTTCGAACGGAGCACTATCTGGTGTAGGAATAAAACCTGGAGAAGGAACATCACTTCCTCTTTCTGGAGCGGCTTTATTATCTTGAGGTGCCGTGGTTTCTACATCTGAGGGAGCTGCGCCATCTTGTGGTGTTTCAGCAAAAGCTTCTGCGTCATCAGACTGTCTTGTCGCTTCGACCGTTTCGGTGTCCTGTGGAGCGGCGGTCTTTGGAAATCTTGCCATCTCTAGCGGTGCTTCTCCAACAATTACTGACAGCGCGATTTTGGAAATCCTCGAAGAAGATGAACGCCTCGTTGAGGGTGAAGGTAGGTCTATTGGTGACAGTGAAACTCCAGGTAAAGAGCTCTTTGATGAAATTTCGTTCTTTGGAATAGTTGCTTCCTCAGGTACAGTTGCGCTCTTCAATACAGCTGCGCCAGCTGCTGTTCCTTTTGATGTCGTAGCGCCTTCGGATAGAGCTTCGAATTTAGCAAGGGTCGTTGTTTTAGATGGAATTCTGCATTCAGCTAGAGCCTCGCCTTCGGAATGAGTTGCATCTTTAAATGAAGGAGCCTCCTTATACAAAGATGCGCATTCAGATAACGGTTCTCTCTTTGTTGAGGGTTGCAACAGATGATCGTTACTTGAAGAAACTGCGCCAGTCTGCATGAGTGGACCTTTTTTTTGTTTTGGAACTAGAGGTGGAGAAGCGCTTTTCGATGTAGGTGCACCTGTTTGCGCGCGTTCTCCTTTTCGTGAGAACGCTCTACTTGACAAGCTGGCTCCTCTTGGCGAAGAACGACCGCTTGGTGGAGGTGCGCGTTGTATTTGACTCGCCTCCTTTAAAGCAGATTCATCTTTCGAGCTCGGTAGTGCCGGTGGGGGTACAACTGTTAATAATCCTCCACCTCCCGCTAGTAAAGCCACTTCAGGCCGCGGAGAGCTTCCGCCTCGTGGGGAAATCGAAGCCTGAGAAGATGAAGCAACAGGCGCAGTTGCTGGTGGTAGTGTATTTAGAAGGGGGCGTTCAGAGTGACGCCTATTAGCTGTTGGGGCTGCTAGAGGTTGTGGAAGCAGACCAGTAAGGGGAGGGGCATAATCTTGTTGGGGTGCAACAGCTAGTGGCAGTGTACTAGGTGTTGGATGCCGGCTAGGTGCTACGGATGCAAATGTGGGTGAAGTTTCATATCCTTGATAAGGCGTTTCTAGGGAAGGAGCTGCTAAAAGCTGTTGAGCTTGGCTCATAGGTAAGGTTCCATACGTTCCATACGCTAACGGACCAGCTGGGGAGGGTGCCCCAACGGGCATTCCCACAGGGGGGGCTGCTACGGGTACACCTGTTAGTGGGTACCCATATGTTGGTGGCAGAGGAGGAGGAGGCGGGTATCCATATGTTGGTGGGAAAGGATACATCGGTGGATACAGTCCTACCTGTGGGTACATATAGGTTGAAGGAAATGGACCATAGGGTGAGGGGAACGAGCCACCTGGTGGAAGCGCACCGGCTGAAAGAGAAATGCTGCACTGAGGAAACTGAAAGGCTGGTGAGGCCACCCCCTCTGGTGAGCGGAAACCGGCTACTGGGCGTGTATATGGCAATGAAGACGGACCGGCTGATGTAGAAGGAGCGCCTGGAGGAGGTACACCGGGTGTTAGCGTGGCAAATGCTGGTGGAGGCGCTGCTGACGTTGGGGAAGGACCTGCTGGTAGAAAATGGCTAGCTGGATAGCGTCCTGGCTGGCTGGGTGGCAGGGTTTGGCTAGGTGGTGGGAAAGGTACTTGGGGCACACTAGCTGCTGGCGGTGCTTTCACTGCTGGTGGAAGCTCAACTTGGCCGAACGCGCTTTGTGGAGCTGCAAACCCTGATCGCGGGACGTTCGCTAGCAAAGGAACATTCGTGGGTAAGGGTGTGCTTCCAGTAGGAGCAGCATCCTGCGATAGGTGCCTTATAGCAGGTTCAAGTTTTTTTGAAGGTGGGCTCTTGACTCCCGGACCCGCGCTTTCCGTCCAGGGTGCCCCTTTTCTTAGGATGTCATTATTTAATGGTGGTGCACTACTCTGAGGCGATGCGGTGACTTGTGGCAGTGCCTTTTCTTGTGGTTTCTGTTTCAGGTCAGACATAATTTTGAAGGCTCTATTGTTCCTTTATGATTTGGTCGGAAGTTGTAGAGTCTGTTGAAGACAAAGCAAAATGGAACAATACTATTCTGAGGGGCGAAATTGATTTGAGCAATGGCATCAAAATGCTTTGTACCGAGAATTGTGTGTAATGTTATTTAATATATAAATCCATGATTTACAACTTTAATTTGGCCACTTCATCTGTACTTTTTCTATTTACAACTGACAACTCTATTTACAACTAATCTATGATGCACATCGGGATTAAGATGCCTTACGAGAACGAAAGATTATTACCAGCCCCAGAAATTTCGTGTTAATTAATGAGAGGTATGATGCTAGTTAGTACTATCGATTCTCGATCTAGCTATACGACTGAACGCTAGTCATATTCCGGCTCAATTTTGCGACACGCTACCAACGGTATCCGCATACAAATCGAACTTATCCTTGACTCAGTTATCAATGACATTGCGTAGATGGTGTGAATAGGTTACATGCACACATTTCTCAAAAAAAAAAAGCCATTTTTGGAATCTGTTTGCCCACAACGTGAAACAATCTTCCTATTTGCCTCTTCCCTTAGTATGGCTTTAAGAATGAGGCGATCAGGGTCAAAGCATTGGAAGTCTTCTCAACAGTCGAATTAAAATGACCTAGCACAACATTATTCGCTTAGCTCCCAATACATAATAAAGCCTTTACATTTAAGCCACGATCGCGCCGTAATTATACACTGCAAACTTTCTTTAGTCTCTCACTTCCTCCCTCGCCTGTTCAAATTTAAGCGCCATTAAACTTCCATCGAACGACTCGTTACAAGAGAAGCAAATTACATGTTTTTTTACTTCTACAATATCCTCTAAACCGTACAAAACTGTTACGTTTAACATCCAGATATCCAGCGACTAACCATTCTCTGTGTCATCCTATCGCTGTCATTTGGCTAGATAACACATCAGCGGAACTAAGACGCACTAGTTCTCAGAAATTAGTAAGATATCTTAGGATAGAAGTGCAACAGTAGTAACAAACTCGATAGCTTATTGGTGTTTTTTTTTTTCTAAAAACTACACCTGATAATCAGCAAGACTTGCCAATCGATTTGTTATGAAATATAGTTCCGGGAACCTCAGCTTGCAGCACTGCGGCCCACCAGTTAGACAAAAGCAGATGGAACAAAGATCTTCAGCCAGAGTAAAAACGACTTTTTCATTTTAGGCTTTGCGTATTCTGTACGCGAAGCTACTCGATATCTACACCGGTAGCATCTTGTGTTACGCCTCCCAAGGTTGCATTGTCTGCGTAAGTTTCGGCACCTAGTTTGAAAGGTGCGTTCGTTTTTGGAGCTTTTAGTGTACTATCCGAATACGGTTGGTGTAATACCTGGCGAAAGCAGATCACCCTCTTCTGCCGGCGAGGCCTTCGCCACAATGTCAGTTTCGGGCGACATATCAAAATCTGACCCGAGTTGTGCAGAAGTTTCACCCATTGCCGAAGTACTAACTTTTCTTCTAAGGGCGTCGATTTCTATTGAGGCTGTAATTTCCAACTGAACTTCGATCTCCGCTGACATTATTTCTGTTTCTGCTATAGTCTCAGCCTATGTGAGAGAGTGTAGCGAGAGGTCCGGCTTCAGACTGAGCTTCGGCTTCTACTAGTGCTTCTAAGCCTTGTAGGGGTGAATTCTTTATCGTCGGTGTACGTTTAAATTTAGACAAAGACGCCTCTGCTGATATAGAGAGTCGGCGAAAGTACGTATCGCGAGGATGTAGGCAAAAATTAGACTTTTTGTACTGGTGCAAATTTTATCCATGAGGAATCTTTCAGCGCAAACGTAGGGGTTGGAGCAAGATCAGTTTTCGCAGTAACGGTAGCCTTAAAGAAAAGCGCAGACTTAAGGGTCTATACGGATCTTGGTACAGATATCCCTTTTACTGAAGAAAATTGAACTTTTTGGCGTAGACACATCCGCAAGCATACTTTTCATCGTTTCATTTTTTAAGCCTGGATCCTTTTCTGAAGCTGTGCTTTTTGACGGAAAGTCTTCTTTAGATTGAGGTAGTTCGTCAGACGGTAGAGTATCTGGCACTATTGGTCCACATTCTAGCGAAGGTGCTCTAGGTTTTCTAGTGAAGTGTTGCGTCAGGCGTATATACATTACCATTTGGCATGGGTAGTCCTTGCTCTTTTGAAGTGCTGTAAGCTGTGAGTACATCAGTTGGTATTAGCATTCCTTTCGATATAGGCACACCATATGGTAAGGTATGGCTTTTAGGCAGAGGTACATTAGATCCACAAATGACGTCTGGTATCTTATCTTTAAGACGACGAACGCCGTCAGATAGGAGTACCTTCTCCAGGGAAGACGCCTCTTCCGCAAGACACGCTCCACCTCGTGTACATCCAACAGTTTGCGTCCAGGTTTCAATCTGTGGGGCTGCGCTGGCTTCCGAAACTACAAGAGGCAATCGAGGTGGTTTCGACAGTGGAGGAATACTAGTTGGAGGAAGCCTCAGAGATAAAACAGGCATATAAGTGTACAGTTTGTTTTTCAGTGATGCGGTACTTTTAGCGTCTTGTGCAACCAACTCTAATTTTACTGCTGATTTAGGCGTAAGGGGAACTCCTTTGACAAGAGCTCGGCTCCCTACAAAAGAGATGTCACTTGCCGGTAGTGGACCTTCCCCTGGATGTGTTGTTTTCAATTGGAATGTACATTTCGTTGCTGGTATGATGGGTGAGTTTATTAAACTTACATTTCTCGCCGTAGAAATAACACTTGATGCAGATCTTTCTTCTAGAGGAATATCGCTTTTTGTCACCGATGTTGTACCGAAGATCGCCCCTTTTGCCAGCCGTGACCCACGGGTTGTAATTGCGATTTTTAGGGCAGCTGCTTTGTGGCTAGAAGAATCGTCTTTTGTCGCAGATGCTGTGTGTGTCATATGGAAGCTTTTTACTGTAGGTGGTTCATTTTCCGAAAATACGGTTCCTGAAGGAAAAAGTCCCTTTGTAATAGGTTTTTCAGTAGCATCTGCGCTTTTAGGGGAAGGTATTTTTTTTGCTGGGGATACAGTTCCTAGACAAGGTAGTTCGTTACCCAGAGACCCGGTGTATGGTGGAAAGGCTTCCCTCGTGGGAGCTGGGGTTAGTGGCGAAGGTACAGCTGCTGAAATGCATGTTCTTTTGCTCGGTAGCGCGGTTTGGGGCAAACTGTTTTCGTTCACAGATGCGGCGGGCGAGAGGATTGTTTTTTTCGTGAGAGCTGTACTTAGATTATACCCATTTACCAAATGTGCGATTGGCGGGCTATGACCTTTTTTTTCTAGAACTAACGGAGGTGCACCCTTTGCCGAAGGTGAAGTTTGCAGAAGAGGACAGTCTTTTGTGGAGTGAACTCCACTTATTGATAGCTTGCGTTCTTGCTGATCGTCGCTCTTCGACGGAAGAATACCTTTTGCCAGGTCGGCAGTCTTTGTCGCAGACCTACCTTTTACTGGAGCAACGGCTTTTAGTGGGAGTGATGTCGCATTCTCAGTTTTTGGTGAATGTCTTGAGGGGCATGCTGCTGCCTCGACATAAGGCGGCGATGTATTGTCTAAAAGAGCTTCTTTGGAAAGTGGCGGTCCGCTGGGACCTGACGCTGCACCCGTTGGTGGTTCATTGACATGTTGATTTTGTTCTGCGTTCGAATTCGACATAATTTGGATGGTTTTATTGTTCTTGTATGATTTATTCAGAAGCTGTCGAGCCTGTTGGGGACAAAGCATAATGGAACGATATTCTAAGGACGTGAACGGTATTCAGAATAGGGCACTTGAGCAACAGACATTAATTCTGTACCGAGAATCATACAGTGACTTCCCTTTGACCCGTTGAAAATGCTTAATGTAGAAAGGTCCTTAGTACCACCTCTTGCTTTATTAACCGGACAGTTCGTTTCTAAAATCATACCATTAACGTACCTCGAAGATATGGCTGTTTTGTGAATTTGTATATAGTTGGAACGGAAATCACACTTATTGGTTGTTTTACTTAATTAACACAGCTGTCTCACAACTAATTGATTTGATTATTTCACTTAAACTACTCACCCTTTGATCGTGGGATAGCACAAACGTCACAGACAGCACAATAGATACCGTCAATATAAATGTGACATCGGAGAGGTGCAGTATAGACCTAAGACGTCACGTTTAAGTATAAAGCACGACATGTTTTTATTTGCAGTTTTTACTGAACAGTTTTTTCTTCTTCTTTTTTTTTTTTCTATATAAACTAACGTTTCCTCTTTGACGTACAATAGAAATTTAAACACCAAAAGTGTGAACTAGCTCTAATGCGCTTTGTCGATGTTTACACAATAACCGTAAGCGTGTAATTTCAGTTTTTGCAAGCTAGTTATTAACGCCAAACCGCTATACGATGGAGGTGTCATTGAGCACTTCGATGATGAGACGTAATCACAATTCGTAGTTATTAATGGCCTATTGAGAGAATTTATATAATTTAAAATGATGAAAAACAACGACAGACGTGCCTGTAAGGCATAACGTGTGTCGTAACGGAGCTATGTCAGCTAACGTTGGATCTACGAAACGCTTCTGGCACGTAAGCGCACCGAAAATTTTATGGACCATTATATGGCGACGGTTGCGTCCAGAGCTCTAATGTTTATGGTTCTTAAGGCGTAAAATAATCTTATGAAGTATTGATTTGATACTTATATTTTTTTACTTTATTTAGTAATACTTACATTTAATACTGAGATATTGGTTTAGTAATAGGATTGATTTAACTGTCTCAGTGTTTTAACATAGCGTTGCCAGCCAGGCATTAATTAAAGAATTTACGACATTATCAAAACGTCTCAATGGTAACATTCGACTTCGAACTCCAGAATATTGAAAAGAGCTGACAAATAGAAACGCGTATTTAGCCTGTAACGATAGAAAGATAGATACGATTCTATCTTTCAGAATAAAACCGTATCTATATTCTCTTATACTTTTAATTCTATGGGCAATTCGAAGCGCTTCACTTCATGGAGCAGGGTAAAACGGCTGTCCAGCGTTTACATTTTTGGTAACCCTATGGACGTTGCTCAAACACGCTATTGCAATCATCGGGGCAATAGGGAACTACACAAGAGATTAATTTTTGTTATATTTAGAGGAAAAACTTGAAAAACCGTGTTATTTCACCCGATTTACAATGCAGTACGTATCATACATCAGTTTGGAGTTATCATTTGCACTGAGGTAGAGGCTGATTTAATAGATAATGGATAGTAAGTGCTGGCGGTAACTGAATTTACTCATGAGCCCATAGAAACCCTTTTGTGGTCAATATCTTTGCCATTGCCACATGGAGTTTGAACCGGATTCATGCAGCGGTCTTCGTCTTAAATAATCTTAAACAATTGAAAAAAAAATAATACGTGCCCTGTACCGCAAAAGGAAACCGATTGCAAGTTTATTTGCTCCAGGCTTGACATTGGCGTTCACTGATTAACATTGATTCTTTCCGTACCTTCACTGTGGTCACAACGCCAACGGACGTGTACTACGTATATATGCCACAATAACATTTGCGATGATATTGTATATATCGTATATAGAAACTTGAAAAATAGACTCGCGGTGCAGCCCCCCGGTGGCATATAACCGAGAAAACCTGTACTGCCAGACGAGTGAACTACCTAACTGATGATGAGCTTAAGTTGAAGAACTTATAAATAAATGTCAACTAACGATTTAATTAGCCAATAGCAATGGTAAGCTAGCATAGATCAGTGGATCAGTAGCCAACATAGTAGACAAAAGTTAAGTTTAACTTTTGTCGTAAGTGCTAGTAGATTTCCAAGAGTGCAACTATAGCTTTTGTCAAACAAGAGTATTCAATACAGATCTACATGCTTGCATGACTAGCCATTACGTCAATAACAGTGCAGTCTACTTTGAAGGTCAACTGATGACCATCAAGGCGTTTATGAAAACCTATCAAACATGACAAGCTTAACAAAATGGTTTATGGTACGTACTTTCTACTCGATTTTCCTGTGTCGTATTGTGCCGCAAAACGTAACAGGTGCCCCTAACGTACCACAGTTACAGCATTCAACTGCACCCACGTCAGCGACGGTCAATGTTTTCCGGTACGACAAAAACAATACCTTCGTTGTTCCATTCGCTTGAGCTCACAATAATATTTAGGGCAGCGTAGAAAATCATCAGAAAACGAAGTTGTTAATTTTTATCCATGGAATTTTTAGTTGTCTTTTCATTGTTGTAGGATTGACTCTTTCTAATGAAATTCAGTTGAACCCCTTCCGAATTCCATTCAAAGCTCATACGTTTTTTTTTTAGAGCGAAAAGTAAAACTTTCAGGTATATGCTATATGAGCTAATATGCGAATTTTCACCTCTGTTTCTGCTCCGTCCCAATATACTTACTACGTATTTAATAACTACTTTTAACTGAAGCTGGAATACGGCCATTTTAGTTTTGAAGAATTCATATACGTAAATAAAATATTGTACGAGGTAGCCTCGGAAGTCTGTTTGCTTGTACGATGGACTCGAGCCTATTCGAGTTTCGGTTGTCGAATAGGATTTTTAGAAAATATATATGTTTTTAAGCGAACCTTTGAGGGGTGGCTTAGCGTCCGTTGCGCCAGCCGCCCCGCACGGCTGCTGACAAACCCCGTACGCATAACATAAACAGAATCTGATGATATTTGTACTGTCCAAAATCGAGATCGATAGGATGACGTGTTACACATAGAATTCAGTCTCTATGGCGAAACGAATTGATGGGATCACAGTTTGCTCATTAGAGTCAATTTACGAACGGTCTCCCCTTTTCAAAATGATCCGTTGTTTCGCAGAGCTTATTTCAAATAGTATGCTTGCTATACTCGATCAACTCTCATCTTTGGCGGTACCTCGTATAGAATGCGGTTAGTTAAAGTTGCGTCGCTGAGATTTCTCTAAGGACGGTGGCCTAACATATTGGCGCGATGATGGTTTTTGTTCGTCAACTACGACGTCAATTTCTTTCACTCTCACCTCCCTGTAAACTAAAGAGCTTGCAAAAGTAAATCATTTCTATTGCATAAAACGGCTAAAATTACATTGGCTTAAATTAGCGTACCGGGAAGGTGTTTCTGGCAGCTGAGTATAACACTGCCCTATCCTAATTCTTTTCTGGAGCAAACTGCAGGTTTCACCTTGTACAGGCCACAGGACCTCCCTAGAGAATGTATACAAAGTGACCCACGCGTCGTCCATTGATAGCGAAACGTGTTTGGTGAGCATTTGTTGACTAGAATTTTGCAAATTTTATGTGCAGTTAATCACTCGTGCTTCTATCGAATTTCAAGCTGTAGTAGAAGAAGTCGTCGGCACAACTTTCATCACAGTTACTTTGTTACCATTTTTTTCTTCATTCTATAGTATACGATTCGAGAAAAACCATATCTATCCGGGAAATTTGTCAGATTTCAAATTCGATATATACAAGGCGGGTTTTGTCAACTGTAGGACCTGAAGTAAGGCCTTTTTCGTTTTCGTAATGTATGGCGCGCCCACTTCAACCGGCATAGCCCTGAGGTTAATGTTGTTTATACTTTATCGAACGCCTCACTAAACAGCGAGTACGCACTCGCTGGCCAGTTGACTTCCCAACAGGGTTTTAGGATACTGAGTCTGTAGTATGGGCTGCGCAATCGGTGGATATAACAGAAAATTTAATTATACACACTGGAGGTTCCTAGGGGCTTAAAATCAATACATAACTGATAAACTCGATGCATAGCATCGTTTATAAGGATTAGAAGAGAAATCTGGCTTAGCCATCAAAAAACCAGCGGCTTGGTCCTAGATCCAATCTAGTTTTGTCTACTTTAACGGTAGAGTCCGAGCACTTGTAGCTGCTGTTTGATGGATAATTACGGTGTTATATTTTAGCATTCTGTTGATAAA